>NW_016826102.1:258859-268914 GCF_001698545.2 Rhinopithecus bieti
TTTTTTTTTTTTTTCCTGGATACTCCCTATACAGTGTCTCTTTAGAAACTTCTTTTCAAAATTGAGGTTTAGCAAACATATAAAAGCATGAAACTCTTAAATGTGCAGGTTCATAAATTACTACAAAATGAACAAACCATGTGCTCACTACCCAGAATAAGAAAAAGAACATTACTGATACAAAATAAGCCTTATGTATGCCCATTTAGTCACAACTCTCCTGTTCTCAGTGATAATCCTTATTCTGATTTCTAATGCCATAGAACAATTTTGTCATTTTTAAATGTTATATAAATAGAACCATATTTTCTGACTTTTTAAACTAAATATTTTGTTTATGAGAACCATCCATGTTGTTGTATGTAGTTGTGGTATATACTATTTTATTTCTGTGGTTTTCCATTTTGTGATACACAATTATTTTCTTTTACTTTTTATGGACAATGGATTGTCTACAATTTTTGACGGCTATAAATAATGGGGTTACGCTTATGCGTAGCTTTGTGTGCATATATGTATATTGGTTTCTATTGGTTATATACCTACAAGTAAAATTGCTAGGTCATAGGACCTATGTATGTTCAGTTTTGTTTACTAGATAATGCCAAATACTTTCCAAAGTGATCGGGCCAATATAAATATTCAGAGCAACTCTCTATGAGAGTCCCTGTTGCTTCATGGTCTTGCTAACATTTAGTATTTTAATTTCTGATTTTAAATATTCCAGTAAGTGTATAGCGTTATATCATTGTAGTTTAAATTTACATTTATATGATCATTAATGAGGTCGTCCGTATGTTTCCTGGTCATTTTAATATCCTTTTCTGAGAAGTGTCTGTTCACATCTCTTATCTATTTTTCTACAGTATCTTTTGTATTTTTCTTATTTAGGCAATTTGTACATATTCTGGTTAAAATTACTTGTTTATATGTGCTGTGAATATATTCTCCCTCTCTATAGATTACCTTTTTGTTTTCTTAATGAAAGTTCCAAATTTTAATGTGGTCCAATTTAATCTTTTCCTTTATGGCTGGCTAGAGATGTTTCTATGATGTTTAAGATACCTTTGCTAACTCAAAGTTACAATTATATATTCTTATGTTATAGTCTAGAAGTTTTATTGTTTTAATGTTTACATTTAGATGTATATTTTACCTACAATTACTTAAAAAAAAAAAAAAAAAGGATGGAATACTGCTCTGTCACCCAGGCTGGAGTGCAGTGGTACAATCTCGGCTCACTACAACCTCCCGCTTCCAGGTTCAAGCAATTCTCCTGCCTCAGCCTCTTGAGCAGCTGAGATTACAGGCATGTGCACTAATTGCACTAATTAGCACTGGCTAATTTTTGTATTTTTAGTAGATACTGGGTTTCACCATATTGGCCATACTTATCTTGAATTCCTGACCTCAAGTGATCTGCCTGCCTCGGCCTCCCAAAGTGCTTGGATTACAGGTATGAGCCGCTGTACCCATCCTGCAATTACTATTTTGCATATTGTGTGAAGTTACATCGAGATACCCATTGCACATCCTAGCAAAGATGTCAAGCATGTATAAATATAAAAATCTGGATTTCGAAGTACAGGTCTGGGTTGAAATTAAAAGTTTAGAAGTTTTCAGTATACAAATGCCACTATGAATTTAGTTATGCTAAAGAGTTTAGCATAAACAAGAAGCCTGAGGACAGAGCCTAGGAAACTCCAGTGTATCATCCCAAAATAGACTTAATACTGTGCTACAGGCTAGTGTACAAAACAGTGTACTAGTATGGAACACAGTGTGCTCTAGATTCCTATTACTTGGATACTACTTTTAGAAATGTACCTACAATTGTATTGATTTATTACATTGGCTTGTGCCAGTCACGTCACAACATAAACTTCAATGTTACAGCAAATCAAAATGTGAGATATTTAAATATGAATTGTTAGCTATTAAGCCATGCCCTTCATTAACCACTACTAGAATTGATTAGTTTGAATATCAAAGCAGCAATTAACATGTTTTCTTGAGCATTTTATGGTGTTTTCATGTTATTCAGATTATTTGTTCAAGCCTATCAGGGTATTTTGGAATCCTAAATACTTAATCCAACATGTTAGCCCTTTCTGCTTTATTCAGGCATTCAACATTGGCAGATATGATAAGAAAGTGACTAAGAGCAAATACCAGATACTATAGGATTATACCCTAAAATCTCTGACTGGTATACTAGAGGCCTTCCTCCTCTAGCTGACATTGCTCCTTACTGCAAATCGTGTTTAAGCAAAGCTATTCAGTTGTACGTAACATACCGTTTCCTCAGATTTTCAAGCAAAGAAATCATAAGAGAATACACCTTTCTCTGAATCCCCACTTCCTGTGATTTTGAGGTAGGGCACCTAACGCTAGAAAGTTGACCACATTCTTAGAGTAAATCACTTCCAGTATAGAGTTATTTCACCTCTGTGAAAAGGAATACCCACAAGATGGTATGATGATGCCTAAATGTCATATTTTGGCCTCTAGCCACCTCCAACTATGTGAAAGTAAAAGCTTTATGCAAAATAGCTTTTATTTGGCCAAATCCAAGGAGAAAGTCTTTAAGTATGCATTTATGTCAGTTGCGACATTTGCAAAGTGCCTGTTTTATGCAGTGTACTATTCTATATATTATTAAGGCATAAAACGAATTATGGATCTCTATCCTCCTACCTTATATCTAATCTCTACGTCTGTTCTTTACACTGCTGTTGAATCCACAACTCTATAATTGTCTTCATTTTCTGCATAATTTGTTTATGAAATTACGTCCTGTGATAGCACTTTCTTAAAACATCTCCATACGTTGTTGCAAGTTGCTTTCCTAACTCCTTATTAGCAGTGGTGCTAGTTGGTCTTTACAGTTATGTGCCTGACATTCATATCCTGTGAACCATCTTTAATTCTCTACTGTTTTCTATAGGTTTGGCAATGACAGATAAGAATCCCCAGGCTTATAGAGGTAAAGTCATGTAGTTAGTGACCTGGTGGGTCTAGAAAATTGTTTCTAAAAACTTTTGTCCTATTATTTTTTTTTACTAGTCCACACAGTGTAACTTCAAAATTGTAGAGGTATTGAATTTAAGGACCCATATTAACAATGAGTACAATTTCAAAACTCTCTTAGGTTACCTTATGATTGCATTGTTATAAATTTCACAGAAAATGAGGGCCTGCTTCTCCTGACCTTGCAGGATACTACTGTTACACCCACAGGAAATCTTTAAGGTCTAAAACTTGTGTTTAAGTTGTAAGGGATCATTTATTTTTGAAATATTTGCAGTAATGTTTTTGTAAATCATGTGACCAAATCATAATATGGGTCTTTAGCAATGATGCAATGAAGGTTGTTGATTATCAATGGGAAGCTTAGATGTTATGTACTGGAAATTGGGATATAAACACAAAACCAAAAGCTGAAATTTATCAGATCTCAAAGGGAAAAATCAGTAATTCATGAATAATAAACAAATAATTTTTAAAGTCAGAGTGTCTGAATGCCTCTGAGATCAGTTTAACATATATGATCTACACTTATAAATAGCAGATTACCAAAATCCAAACTGACATTGGCTACTGTATGAGGGTGATATTTTTGAAAGAATGACTTGTGCTGAAACAGTTTCTGCAATATATTAGTAACAAATATGTTAGGCATGCAGAACTTTTTCCCACCTGTTGACTTTTCCTTAAACAAACATATTATCTGATATAACTAGTCCAAAGAAAATTTCCTCTTCCTCTACGTGAATGAACTCTCCTTTTACCCTTTTGCTAAATCCTGGAGTTCTGATGTAGTTCAGGATCTTATATTACATCCATGTCACTTTTTGGAATCACTTCAATGGTATGGTGCCTTGAATGATTTTCAAGCATTTAGTCAGCTTCTGTTTAGGTCTGTTTTCTCTTTTGACAGTGTATGTTTATTTTCCAAATAAAAATATAATACAGATTAGACTCCCTGTGCTGTTGTGAGCTTTTAAATAAAAAACAAGCTTTGTCTTACAGTCTTTAATAGTTGCAAAAAGCGGCAAAATTCAGAATGTTTCATCAGTTTGTACTGTAGCTATCATGACAATTATTGCATACTGTGGTTATTTCTTTCTTCTCACTATTGAAAAAGTCAGTTTTTTTGTTATTGTTTCATGGGAATAAACAACTCCTGAGGAATGGTTCTGTATATCCAAAATACAAGGAAAGTTTCTGGGACATGGATTTAAACTTATTCTGTGGTAAAGATAGTAGGCTCTAGAGTTAGAATTTTAAATTCATAGTTGAATTCTGATACTTAGTAGTTGAACCACTTTGGAAAAAGGCTTTGCCCTTTCTGTGACTTAGTTTCATCAGTTGTAGAAAGAGGGTGACTATTGTATCCACCCAATGGATTATAGAATGATTTAAATGAGATGGAATAAGTGATGTGCTTCATATGGTGTCTGTATCTATTGAATGCTTAACAAATATTTGTTGTTATTAAGACTTATATATGAGAGTGTTATATAAAGCTGCAACCTTCCCAGATGATTAGAGAGAAGAATCAATAAGACATAACTTTAAAAGTTTTATAGCTTATTAAATTGAGACTCAAAGAGGTGATAACTTATTATATACATCTTAGTTATCTAAGATTGATTGGAGAAGTTTAGTTTTTAATCTCACTATTTTATCATGTGACATTATTTAAAGTAGAATATTTGTGCTCCTATAACTTAGTTTTGTGCCTAAATTTTGAATGAATCTGACTTAGATACTTCTTAAACTTTTTCATGTGATAAATTTTCCTTGACTACACATACCATATTTTGTGCATTTTGAGATGTAAGCCATATGAATACATAAATACTGTTAGAGTTTGAGGGCATTATGTACTATGACTTCATTATGTCCCACCTACCTTTGCAATTAGTTGAGAGGAAATTCTAAAATCTGATAGAATGGAAAAATAATATTAACTCTTAAACAGATAAATCTATACTGGAATGATGGCTTAGAGTGAAAGCAAATGGGCTTGCCATTGTTGTATTTTTTCCCCTTTTCTAGACTTTGGAACAGTCAGACTAAAAGTTTGTTGTGTATAGTGGACAATACCTATGGTCACCACATCACCTCACACTCAGGGCTATTGCTTGATTATCTCTATCCAGGTGAGATAAGCATGGATCACTTTCTCATTCATTTCCACAGGGAGGAGTAAGGGATAGAACAATGTGATTAAAAATTGCAGTACTATCACAATAGCAAAGACATGTAATCAACCTAAATGTCAGTCAATGATAGACTGGATAAAGAAAATGTGGTACATATACACTGTGGAATACTATGCATCCACAAAAAGAATGAAATCATATCCTTTGTTGAAGGCCAATAATGGCAGAAGGCCATTATTATTAGAAAACTAATGCAGGAACAGAAAACCAAATACTGCATGTTCTCACTTTTAAGTGGGAGCTAAATGATGAGAACACATGGAGCTTAGAGGGGAGCAACACACACTGGGGTCTGTCAGAGAGTAGACAGTAAGAGGAGTGAGAGGATCAGGAAAAATTAACTAATGGGTACTAGGCTAAAAACATGAGTGATGAAATAGTCTGTATAACAAATGCCCATGACACAAATTTACCTACGTAATAAACCTGGACATGTACCCCTGAACTTAAAATAAAAGTAAACAAAATTCGACAGGTTCCAAATAAATGTAAATGAGGAAAGGCAGTTAAGAGATGCTAGATATGTGCTTTTTAATGCCAGACTACTTGTCAAGAATGCTTACAATCACTTCAGTTGTACAGGCTTATCCTAGTGGCTCTAACATAAGAAATAACGTAATTAAATTAATTTTTAAAATGTGTGAACATGGAAAGGAAGAGTCCAAAATATCCATAATGGAAAAGATGTAATTTTTTCCAAAGTTCCAGAGAACTAATTGAAAAATCATTAACACTACTAAGAAAGTTCTGAAAGGAGACCAAATAATAGATCTCTGCCTTATACCAGAGAAGAATTCTAGCATAGAAATTAAATATAGAAATTAACCAACTATTAATATAGGTTGATGAGAAACAAGTCTGGTTGGTCCTGGTGGCTAATCTTTCTTTCCTTCCTTGGTTGCTTAGTAGAGAGCTGGCTCAACAAGTCTATTAGTTTAAGAGAAGGACAGCCTGTGGGACCCAGAGGCTCCCACTTTTTAACAAGACCATCCTGTGATAAAAAGTCTGCTCCCACTCCAGATCACAAAGCTTCTCCTGCCCTTTGGCCTTATAAATACATGAGGCATTACTGACTCAAGGCCCTTCTCTGCTGGAACATTGGCCATGTGCACACAGACCTGGGCAGTGGGTGATGGAGGTGAAGAATGGGGATAGGGTGTACTCTGTTGTTTCTCTGCTTCTCAGTTTTCTCTTGATGCCCCCCATGCTATATTTACACTATGAGGTGCTGGTGGCTTTTGCTCATGACCCCATACTCCCAAAAGTATAAGCAAATATTTAAATACTCTTAGGATAAAGAAGATCTCTAAGCATGACACCAAACCCAAAAATATCAAAAGCAAGGAATTATGGATTTGACTAAAGAAGACTTTGGCATGTCCCTGTAAGCAAAATGAGAATATGAAAGGCCAATTGTGAAAACTATGTTGGCATATTTTACATATTAATTTTAAAAAGATGTAACATATTTCTTAACAGAAAAATAAGCAGAAGGATGAATGGACATGAAAATGCCCAAATGCCCAGCAATCACTTTATAAATACATGGTGCAAAATATCTAAATTAAATTAAAACAATAGTTAGGTACAATTTTTGATTCTCAATATAATATATATACGTATATATGTACATATATGCATACACATATATACATACACACACGCACTACCATACATGTATATTATAATAGCTATTATTGACTGCTGAGGGTCTGAGGCGATCCCGTGATCACATTATACTATTAGTAGGAGCATTTTAGCAATATGTGACAATAGGTAGAATAATATGTATATCCTTTAGCCACTTATAAAAATTGTTTCAAAGAAAATATTTATGAATGTGTTTAAGGACTTAGGTATGAAAATATTTGTTTAGTACATTGTTTTGTAATTTATAAAAAAATTGATAGTGAACTCAATTCTAACAGCAATCAGTTGTTAAAGTAATGCATCATTCATATATATGATAGAATACTGTGCAACTAGTAATAAGATTGAAAATGCATAACGGCTTTAAAATATTGTCAACATGTAATCCAAGAATAAAAACTCCATCTCTCTTGATATCTCCATTTAGGAAACCAGGAAAAACAATCTCTCGAATTATTTCTGAGTGGTAGAATAATGGGACCTTATTTGTTTTCTGCATTCTTTCTCTTTTAAAAAAATTAATACAACATGTTAACTCAAGTGGTAACAAAGGCAAAGTATTCACTTAAAAATTGCATGATTATAAAATTACACATTAGACTAAAATTAAGATTTTAAACCCAGAAGTTTTACTTGTTGAAACCATTATCCTCACCTTTAGGAGATTTAATTCCTTTAGGAGCTTGGCCTGGGGAAGGGAGGACGCAAATCAGAAGAAAAATTTAAAGTCTGATAACAGAAACACTATCTTAAAAGAACTCACCTTTCAAAAGTTGGGTTTTGTGGAGAGGAAATATCTTTTGACTGTCAAAAGCTAAATGCTTGAGGGACTCAGGGCATGTATAGAAAATAATAAAGTAAGGGAAAATGCAAGCTGATGCACTTTTTTTCTGCCTAATCATACAAAAAAGTTTGGCCAGCTGTCAGTAAGATAATTGGAAGTGTATGTGACTAAAAGTTAGGCAGTCGTGGGTCCCTGGGCATCAGTCCAGTACTCCACTCTCTAGATACATCTTGATGTCTTCACACAATTGACGTCTTGACACAAGCTGACAATTGAAACTCAAGAGGGATCTTCACCTAGCTTTCAAAGTCTTACCTGGATTACAGGCCCCAGTGAAATGCTTCGTGTCCAGAATGGTGCCTGGATATTGGCAGTGAATACATGAGGTGCCTCAGCAGGTGGCCTGATGACAGACCCTTAAAGTCAAGTGCATTTAGGCAAACATGAAAAGGTTTCCAGTTTATTACTTGGAGGACACAATGAACTGGATAGGACTAGCAACTGGAAAGCAAAGTGAGATGCTTACATTTCAAGGTGAATGCAGGGACAATCAAAAAACAAAGTAGGAATTGTACAAAAGTATGAATTGCACGTCACGTCAGAAAGTCAGGATGGATAGTTATCAATGACTTTGTATCAGACACTTGTCCTCAGAGGCCAATATAATACCAGAAAAAAACATGTAATCCTAGGAAAATGGAAAGGATGATGGAGAGGAGAATTCTGAACTGCCCAAATATTTTCCTCAGAGCTTTTGAGTTTGAGCTAGAGAAAAAGTAACTTAGTTTATTTTACGTTGGCAAGATCATATGTTTTGCTACCAGTGAAAATGGGGGCTCACAAGGTAAGGTCAGTTACAGAGAAACATTTCCAAAGCTACATTTTTCATGCCTGAGTCATATAAAATGCATACCTCAGAAGAGAAATGGTTATTTGTAATTCTACTTGAGGTCATGCTGAAATAATTTATTCATATTTTAGAAAGAGGTAGATGATTTTCATTGAAGAGATACTTCTGGTGCAGATACATTTTCTTTTGAACAACATTTAGTTTTCAGCCAAATGCTTATTGAACATATCTATGACTTTACTTTCCAAAAGTAAAAAGTAGTGTGATGGGAGGGGAAGGAAAATACCAAAATGATTTTCTAAAGTGTTTTCATAATAATCACTTTTCTTAAAAAGACACTAATATATTTTACTCTAAATACAGACCGGAAAACTGCAAACTAGATTATATAGCCAAGAGGAAATGGCATTACAAAATGCTCTTACTGACTTTACTACATCACCTTTTAAATAAAAGAAATAGAAACAAATGTCAGGAATGTGTTTTCAAGAATGAGATTTTGCTTGTGGTATTTCACTCTGGCTCTGAATAACCAGCGAACAAAATTAAAAGAAGATATTTATTTGTTTTTATAAGAATAAAACATTTGTATGTCTCCTATTTAATAACATTGCCATGCTAGCTTTTGTTCTTTATTTTTCCTTAAATCTTCCTATTTGGAAATAATTTCAAACTATAGGAAAGATGCAAGAATAATACAAAGAATACCTGTATATGCTTTACTCAGATTTACCTAGTATTGCCTATTATTTTTATTAACACTTAAGATTTTTTTTAACATTCTGAGGGTTTTTTTTTGAACAAAAGTTAGTCATTCCGCATTGTTTTCTGTTGGTTTATAGGCAGCATCTCTGTTTCCTACAGCTTTGGGGTAGAATAGCTTCTGCCTGACCATGGAAGTCCTCTTAGGGCAATAGGGGCCAACTTGCCTTTCTTTTGCATTCCCATGAGAGTCCACAACACTTGCTGTGTGAAGAGTCAATGAAGCTCTTAACTATTGTAGCTGATGAATACATTTTTAAAATTAATAAAGGTGTGAGCAAACAAATAAATCAGTGGTAGTATGTATTGTAAAAGTGAAAACCCCATTCCCTAACCATGTGTCCCTTTCTACAACTAAGAGTATCTTGTAAGTCTTTTCAGAAATACTCTGAGTATAGTACAAAGATATATAGCCATAGTTAGTCCAGGGGCGGTGGCTCATGCCTGTAATCCCAGTGCTTTGGGAGGCCGAGGTGGGTGGATCACAAGGTCAGGAGTTCGAGACCAGCCTGACCAACATGGTGAAACCCCATCTCTACTAAAAATACAAAAAATTAGCTGGGTGTGGTGGGGGGCGCCTGAATCCCAGCTACTCTGGAGGCTGAGGCAGGAGAATCACCTGAACCTGGGAAGCAGAGGTTGCAGTGAGCCAAGACCCTGCCATTGCACTCCAGCCTGGGCAACAGAGCGAGACTCTGTTAAAAAAAAAAAAAAAAAAAAGAGGGAGAGAAAATTTAGAAAAAAGGTGTAAAAGAACCCAGTGGGGGGGGAAGGGGCT
>NW_016826102.1:268978-304934 GCF_001698545.2 Rhinopithecus bieti
ATATATAGCCATAGCTACAGTAATAGGTATATAGATACAAACAGATGTACATTTGTTTCTTAAAGATATAAACACCGAACTCCTTTTCCATATTTGAAATAATGGTATTAGACTCTGCACATATTCTTCCATGGCTTGCTCTTTTCATATAATAATATACCTGGATTAGTTTGTGATATAAGTTCATATAAATGTGCTTCAGTCTTTTTAAAGGTTGAATAATATTTCATTATATGAGTATACCATAATTTTTAAATCTACATTGTAAATGATATGCTTTTTTTAAAAAAAAGTTTCACTGTTACAAAACTAAGATTTTATTTTTCTTTTGTGAGATATTAACTGTAAGATAAATTTCCAGCAGGTCACCTTTACATTTAAATTGGGATGATAACTTTAATCATCATCATTTGACTTTTGTTGTCTTTGGTGCATTCAGTAATGTTTGCAGAAGGAAGGAAGGGATAGAGGAAGGAAGAAGAAAAGAAGAAAGTCAGGTAGGCTAGTTTTTTGGGGATAGTGGTTCCTTACATGAGTGAAAGAGGACAGGGACCTTCTAGTCAAGATTATGATCAAATTTTCTTACCAATTTTCTATTGTGAACATTTTATGTCTTTCAGAGGGCAGCTGGAGGATTACTTTCTCAGGAAGAGTGTAGCTAATAGAATATTAAATAATATTTTTGTTGTATGGCCCTGTGGTACCCTAAACTTCTTCATCATACCTGAAATTTTTCTCAATATCTATCTCCTTAGATAGACAAGCAACAAGAAGTACTATAGAGTTTTGTTGGTTCATGTATTCTCTACTTCGTAAGGATATCTAGATACTCTGCCTTTCTTAAAAGCAAAAAGTAGAGGATGGAGAAACAGAGAGAAAGTGGAAGAGACATCAGTGAGACAGAGAGAGACCATGAGGAAAGGAAAGTAAGAAAAAGGAGGAGGAATGGAGAAGGGAAGAAATGAGGGAGGCAAGAAGGTGACGATGCCATTAGTTAGAGCTGTCAATATCAGATAATTAGGGAAAAAATGAATTGTAAGACCGAAGAAAAGAGAAAACACCAAGATACAAGAATTCAACATTTTCCTACTTCAGAAAGCAGAGAAACATTGTGTTATTTTCCATAAAGTCAAAGAAGTCGACAATGATCACTCAGCTTCTGGCTGCAGACTGAAAGCTCTGTGTTGGAAGGGCATGATTCAGAATAAAAAGGATTGTTTCGAGGGCTTGTATTATAATTTAAGTTGTGCAAGGAGAACTGGGAAATGTGTCACTGCAAAGGTGAAATACTTGCTTTCCATTTCTTAATGCTGTGGGAATAGAAATTTAATTATGGTCATGAATCTTTCATAGTGGGGCCAGCTTGGAAATTACATTGAACTGGAAGCCTATGTATTGTAACAATGTGAAGGTTACGTGAAGTAGTTTTGCTTAAGTTTGTTTTAGATTAGAATGTAGTATAGTGAAGACATTTAGAAAGCACTTCATAGACAAACTTTCTTTTAAATTTTACTATATTACAACTTTATATACAATTATATGTGTGTATATATACACACATACTTATCTGTACAATTATAATATATGGAGATATTCGTGTTAAAGATATGTGCTATCTTAATTTTTATACCATTCACAAGTGTTGTCGAGCCTAAGTAATTAGGAAATAGATAACTGATTCCAACAGTACCAGAGGGTAGGATTCAAGCTATACTTTAGGTAGGAAATTTGTTAACATGTGGAATACACCTCACTTGGATTTCCCCTCTTAAATTATTTAAGCTAAATCAACAGGATACTGCTCATACCTTGAAGAAGCAACTGGCAGCAAGTACTGCTTACGGAAAAGTTTCCTTTACAAGTTAGAAAAACATTTTGGCTTCATCCTACGTATACACTCCACTTCAAGGTCTTTTGCTACTGTTTTCCGAATTACTCACTAGCTTGATGAATGACAGTCACAAGTAGTGCTTTTATTGCAATGTACAGATGTTGATATTTTCCAGAATTTTCTTAGGGTAAATGGAAGGCTTTCATTTTGAAAAAAACTCATTGTAGATTTAATGCAGGAACTTAGATTTTCACTTAAAAAATCCATACAACTCTTATATTTTAAAATCTTATTTTTTAAAGAAAGTTTGTTTAAAGAACCTGTTGTCATTGGCATTGATAGAAAGCAGATGTTACCAACGGGATGAAGCCAGGAGGTTTAATGAGTAATAATACAGTTAGAAACAGAATAATCATGTTAAGGGTCAGAAATGGGTTAGAATTCTTGTGTAAAACTGGGTAAAGCTTACAGGGTACATGCGTGTGTGTGTGTGTGTGTGTGTGTGTGTGTGCACAGAGAAGGAGGGGGATGATTAAAAGGAGAAGAGAAAAGAAAATGTTATATGAAAACATTTCATGATAAAATACAATTCTAAAATAACTTGAGATTGGCCCACATTTAACTTTATTTTATTGGGTATTTTATATTCACATAGTGTTTGAGACTGTTAAGACAGGGGTTATAACTCAATATAAAGGAATGTATGGATGAATTTTTTGGAAAAGTTTCCAAGGGCTTTAGTATACATATATTTGCTACTTGAGTACTTTCCTGTGTCCAGAAATGTAAAACGCTTAAGAAAAAATAAGTATATATTGGGTTAAATAACATGACTTTGTAAATAGATAGGAATATTGCCTTGTGTGTAATTACACTAGCAAAACTTGATAGTGAAATCAAAATAATATTTCCAGTTATTAGGAGCTTCTTTCTGTGATATTATTTAGTTATGTTAAAGAATCTTGATAACTATGTCATGCTGTTCCTACAAATATTTCCAAGGTAGGAAATTATGCAGTGAGAGAAGGGAGCTATTTGGTAGAAGAAGGATGTCCTTTTAGAAATGTTTTAAGCTTGGTTTATAGGGTTTACTTATTAAAATGTAAAGGTTATTTAGATATGTCTCTTTATGTTGGATTTTTATCAACAGAATATTTATTTAATATCATATAATTTTAAGTAGTCCAGAGTAATCAATGTTAATGTTATTTTTTATTTCTTGTTTATATTTATAAAGGGCTAAAGTAATAATGGAACATGATTTTTTTTCATGGCACAATTAATGTGTACCACTTTTCCTATTTTTTGTTTAACATTTGTGGAATTTCTTATAATTGCCATTTTATGTGTAACTGTGTTTTGATAGTTCTCTAGTAATACGTGGTTTGTCTATATTTGCATGTTTATATTCTATATTCTATAAGTTTTTGTGCTCATATCCCTGTGCCGACTAATGAATTTTGTCCAAGGAAGTAATAATTGTGTTTGAATAGTCTATAAATGACCCTCAAAGTGATATAGTGAAAAGAAGTTAAAAATTCTAGACTATGTTTGAACAAACCAAACGCACTTTGTAAGCCTATCCTTATCCAGATTATATCTGGGCATGATTTTACCCACAGGATGTTTTAAAGACTTTTAAAAAGGCTGAATAATGCTTATTAGTGTCTATGGATTTGCAGAGAATTTGCCTATTTATTTTATTTTTATGCTTTATAAGGTAGTTCTAAGTAATTTATTAATTGAAGAGATTCTGGTTCCTCCTTGTATCTCTTCTTTCTGATCACTTTAACAATCTTTTTAATTTGATAGACGCTCTAAAAAAAATGACATTAGTGACGCGTGGACAGAAATAAGAGTCTGCTCTCTGTTGTTAGAAGACAGCACACTGATTTCACTGGAGTGAATATTAGTGAACCCAGCAGCACTCCCAGTGTCCCCCAGCCCCTACGTCCCCTGGACTTAGTACTGAAGTGGCAAAAATATTCACATTTAAGAAAACAAGAGCAAAATCTAACACAATGATATGCAAATTTAGTACCTCCAGAGAAATAGCCACTTCTCGTTTTTGTCTCCCATTCTATCTTCTGTCTTTCCTAGGTCACTGTCACATTCTTTCTCAGGCTATAGTAATTCACACTTTATCTTCTCTCTTTTACAACCTTAATATTCTGAAACAGTTTCTTAGCTCAGCACCTTAAAAATAGTAGTACAGAATGTATATTAGTTTAGTTAGTACAGTTTAAAGAACTTTTTAAAAAAAGTTTTCATCGAAATGGAACTAAAGCTAAAACATCCTTTGAGACATTATTTCTGATACCATAAAATCTACAAAGTTCCTTTCTAGATGCAGACCTATCGATTCTATTCAATGATAATAATAA
Source organism: Rhinopithecus bieti (assembly GCF_001698545.2). Classification (NCBI taxonomy): domain Eukaryota; kingdom Metazoa; phylum Chordata; class Mammalia; order Primates; family Cercopithecidae; genus Rhinopithecus; species Rhinopithecus bieti. Next base: position 273,194 of record NW_016826102.1, read on the forward strand.
AGGCTTTTTATACCCAGATGGCTATCTCAAATCTTGTTATCAGCCCTCCAACTTAGTTGTAGGAGGGTTTCATCAGTCATGGTTATGTTGCTCTGGGAGACTGATAACCATTATGCTATTATCAGTTGGGTGATGAGCTGGTCACCTTGTAAGTTTAAGTTGTTCTATCAGCCCTCCAAAAGTAAATGCAAATAAACGGGTTCCAAACCCCTTTAGAGCACACTGTAAATCTTTGTAACTTCATGGCCAAATGGTAAACCGCAGGACCACATGACTCAATTCCCTTGAGACAGTCATGTTATTCCTGTCAGACTTTTCTTCCCTCATTCATCAGCTGGAAGCTTTCATCTCCTTTTAAAGTCATGGCCTTTCAAGTAGGGGTGAAATTACACCTGTCAGTAATAAATGTTCTCAGTGCTCTCTATCATTCTGTCATTTCACAAAAGATATTAAAAGGAAGCATAGCTTATTCCGCATTCAGTTAACACCACTTTTTTTTCTTTCTCTACTTTTAGATACCTTCCTGTTATGTAATTGTTGAGCAAAGTTTTAAAATATTCACTAAATCAGGGGACATGTGGGAATGCTGGGCAAATTAGCTTCCATGTGAACTATACATTATATTCAATAACTGCATTAAACTTATTTGACAGAATGATTTAACTGTATACACAATCTACAACAGCAATCTAAATGTGCCCTTTAGCACACTTGTTCTGTTTATTTTTTCTAAGTTACACTCTGATAACTTTGTGTTTGCCCATAATACCATGCAGCAGGTGCACCTGTGTAGCCACCATTTTATTTACATAGAGAACAAAGTTAATGTTTTATCAAATCCAGACCACACCTGGGTTGGGACACTTGTAGGAAGCAGGGTTCAAATCAATTGCAACTTGCTTTTAGCCTGATATTTGAACTCCACTGAGCAAACTCTTTTGAGTTCTCTTGGAAGTTTTGAGGAGTCAGTCTCTTAACTCCCTGTTAACTGAAGGATGAAGTGGGAGCTGGAAGACTGAATATTTTACCTGTAAACGCTGTCACTCACTGTGGTAGGTCTTGACTCAAGAAATAAGAATAACTGAATTGTGTCATTACAGCCCACACCATACACTGTCCCAAGCAGAGAATTCTTCAAGTACAAGTGTATTTGGCTTGATATACCTGAGTATGAGGGCCAATATTTTTGTCAATTTTCTAATGCTGAACCGGATTAATGAATAAATGCTGTGTGAAATTCACAAATCATCAAAGGTGGTCATGCTCTAAAGCTTTGTTGTTTTGTTTTATTTTATCCCTCATAGGGAAAGTATGTGCCAATTTTTTGTAGATTAGTGATACCGCAAAGAATCCGTGCAAACACATAACCTCCCACAACTATTAGCAAACCATAGTATTTTATTTTTTCCAGAACACAAAGGAAGTATATAATTTCTCTATTTTATACCCTATTTCTTACATTCTGTCTTTTTTTTTTTTTATCTCCTTCCTCTTCAGGAGAAAATAAAATTGTAAATGGAAAACAGACCCTAAAACTCAGTGAGAGGGATAGATTGACTCAATTTGTCACTAAACTAAAAAAAAAATTATCTCAAAGCCCAATGCTGATTTAATTTCTCTGGAAATGATTACACATTTATCATTAGAGTTTTTTTCTATTAAATAGGTTCTGACATATTATTAGAGTTTGATGAGACAAAACCTTTAGTATCTATTTCAAGCCTAATCAACTAATAACCTCATTTGCAGAAATAACCCATCCATATAGAGGGCTGAAAATGAATTTCTGTTATTTAACATTATGTTTTGTGAAATCTCTGTAAATATATAAAATGATTTGAGAAGTTGAATTATCCCTATTTGTGTACCCAAATTATCCTTATATTAAATAATACTCCCACCTTAAATAGAGATTAAACTTAACACCCTCAACTCCGAATTAAGTACATAGTTTTAAATTAATTAAGTAGTTCAAAATGCCTTTGAACTCTGAATTAAGTACATAGTTTTAAATTAAGTAGTTCGAACCCTAATATTGTGGCATTGGGTACTCACTTTCATTTAGCATGTGGTTCTTTTTTCTTTTTTCTTTTTTTTTTTTTTTTGAGACAGAGTCTCGCTCTGTCCCCAGGCTGGAGTGCAATGGCCGGATCTCAGCTCACTGCAAGCTCCACCTCCCAGGTTCACGCCATTCTCCTGCCTCAGCCTCCCGAGTAGCTGGGACGACAGGCGCCCGCCACCTCGCCCGGCTAGTTTTTTGTATTTTTTAGTAGAGACGGGGTTTCACCGGGTTAGCCAGGATGGTCTCGATCTCCTCACCTCGTGATCCGCCCGTCTCGGCCTCCCAAAGTGCTGGGATTACAGGCTTGAGCCACCGCGCCCGGCCAGCATATGGTTCTTAACAAGCTTAATTGTCTGTTTTACTCACCTTCTAAAGATAAAAAAAAAACATCAAACTAAAAGAACGAAGTATAGTAGTGAGAATTGCAAGACTAACAGCCTAGGACAGAAAAGAAAAGTAACAATGAAGTGCTGGACATGTTATGAAGCTCTTTCACATGCTTTTACACGTTTGATTCCCCACAATCCTACGTGAGATGTGCAACTTATGTCACAAATAAGTAAGCAAGGCATGGGAAGCTGTGCAATTTCCCCAAGGCTGGTAAGTGGTAGATTTGAGATATTAACTCAGGATATTTTATCTTAACTCAGTGGTAAATGTCATAAGTCACCTATACCAGTTTAAATATTTTCTAGTATATTCAGTTTGTGCAGGAAGTAGAAAATTCATTTTAGGAAGAGTCCATAGAAATGCTAAAATATGCAGAGCTTTGACACTTGAAGTTATTGGCGTCACATCTTGTGTAGAACCTCTCATTTTCTAAGGATAATTAATACATTATTTTACTGAATGATTTAACTCTAAAACTGGTGCAGCACATATGTTAATTCAAATAGATTTAAATAATTTAACTCAATTTATTATAAACAAAAATTATGTTATTTCTTTCATTAGCTCTTCAAATCTAGGTTACATGCATAATGCCGATTAAGATAAATCATTCTTAGCAAACTATCACAAGAAGAGAAAACCAAACACCGCATGTTCTCACTCATAGGTGGGAACTGAACAATGAGATCACTTGGACTCGGGAAGGGGAACATCACACACTGGGGCCTATCATGGGGAGGGGGGAGGAGGGAGGGATTGCATTCGGGAGTTATACATGATATAAATGATGAATTGATGGGTGCTGACGAGTTGATGGGTGCAGCACACCAACATGGCATAAGTATACATATGTAACAAACCTGCACGTTATGCACATGTACCCTAGAACTTAAAGTATAATAATAAAAAAAAAAAGGATAAATAGAAACACTTTTTCCTCCCTGAACCTATCTCCTTCACCAACATTTCAGCTGACTTTTACGTTTTATTGCCATGCATGCATACCACATAGCAGTGTTTTACAAAATGCAGTCCATCTGTCACTTGCATCAGAATCACCTATGTTGATTTTGTAGAAAGCTGACCACTGAATTAGATCATCTGGTATTCAGTCTTAGGCTCATTACAGTTTGAAACCCACTGCCTTTCAGTTTAACATCATTTCCCTGTGCACTTTAAGATGGCCCTGCTCTACAACTGACTGCATTTCACAATTCATCTGTACTTGCAAAGACTAATGCTTGACTAAAACACTGTTAGCTGAGACAAAAATGATGGAGAAAACATACATCTCTCTTCAGTTTATAACTCTGATAACTCTTAACTATTCCTCATACCTTTGCTACAGAAAGGCAGGCAGGCACATGTTTGATTCATTTTCTTCAGTTTATTTAATGTATTATTATTATTTTCCAATTAGTATAAAGTTGGGTTTTGTTGTTTGAAATTGTAGTTTGTGAGCATCTGCTTTGTCTGTTAAGGACACTTCTAATTTTGTATTCCACTTTTCATTTTCTGTATATATAACAAATCATCTATTTTCAAGTGAAATTTACTCCAACAGAATGTTATCAGTTTGCACTGAAATAATACTATTTTTTTGTATCTTAATGGAAAGAGTTTTGATTAAAATTAACGGCTACTTAGAATATTTTAAGTCTTCAAGGAGTGATTCAAAACAAATAGAAAGTATGTTCCTGAGAGAAAGTGTCCTAAGAGGTGCATTCGTGTGACTAATAATGACCTTGACCCCCATAGTTGTATGTTTAATGGAGATGACAAACAGTCCATACTAGTGGTAAGGCACTAACTTTAAACTAAGGCACTTCTATTGAAAAGGAGCTCTTGATCTAATAGGCATCACAGATACTGTTGTTAGAGAAGGTGATTTGGATTTGATTTGCAAGGTGGGAAAGCCCCAAAATCAGGCACTCTGGGGGGACAGCAAGTGCGGCGGGTGTAGTCAGAGGCCTGCCTGCCTCCTAAAAGGTTGGGAGCAAAGTTGATGTAGTTTGGTTGACAGAGAAATTAGAAGACTTGAGACAATGCTTTTTCATTCCTTTCTTTCTCTTGTTTTTTAAGTTGACAGATTAAGTACTAACAATTGCTTGCAATATGGCTCTTCTGAATGTGGTTACAAGTCTTGAATTTCAATGAATTAATCTCATTTATTAAACATTTTGTAAAAACAATGCTTACACATGTTGTTTAAATGTTGTTTGAAGTTGAAATGCTTTGAAATGGTATCTGATCAGCAGAGAAAAACACAATTTTAATGTCAACATGCAAGGGACACCTTTGGTTGCATTTACACCAAAACGTTGTAAATTAGTATATTTAATTATAGCTTCCGGTTTCCCATTTTTTCATAGAAAAATTTAAATGTTTATCAGCTAATTATATGTTAAATACCATGTGGTGTTATGTATTTCCTCAGTGGTAACATGTTTTAAAACTTCATTCATATTTTAATGATATACTTTATTTGAATATTGCTATATTTTTATTACATTAACTCTGGCCTTCTATGCAGCCACTAATTTTTGACTAATATTGAGAACTAAAGCTGCTAATATTTACTAATCTGAGCAAATTAGTTTAGTAGACTTTAGGAACTCTGATTTGAGCTTAGGGAACTGCAAACAATCCGAGTGCAGAATTTAGAAATCACCAGCTATCTACTGGTCAAATATTGTTCATTGGCTAGGTAAACAGTGATATGGAAGCTAACTTGTACAAGTGCAAAGTAAATAACAATGTGTTTACTTTTTCTAATATTTGTGTCTATGTATAAGAAATGGGTTGTTGGAAGTCGTACTTATTTATAAAGTAAAGCTTTAAAAATATTTTAATACCTTACTCTAGTGTGTCTACTTTGGATTAGAAAGCTTACATCATCGATTCACTCTAAAAGGGAATTAATGACTCAATTCCCTTGAAACAGTTATGTTATTCCTGTCAGACTTTTCTTCCCTCTTTCATCAGCTGGAAGCTTTCATCTCCTTTTAAAGTCATGGCCTAAGGTAGGCTTGCAGGCATCTTTCTTTCTTTTTTTTTTCTTTTTTTCCAGAAGCAGGGTCTTGCTTTGTCACCCAGGCTGGAGTTCAGTGGCATGATCATAGCTCACTGCAGCCTCAAACTCCTCCTGGGTTCAAGTGATCTTCCTTGACTTGGCCTTCTAAGTAGCTGGGATCACAGGTGTGAACCACCTTGCCCCGCTTAGGCATACATCTTGATACTTTTAGCAAGATAGTTAAGAAGTAATGTCTAAAATACTTCCAAATAGGATCCTTCGCTATTTCATTCAGCAACCTCTGCAAGCCCTTTCAGTGAAATTGAGGCACTTCTATTAAAAGTAACCACATTATTGATTGTGGCCCAAGAATAAAGTGGGCTTCTGGCCCTCAATACCTCCTTCAAAGTATTGTACCTTCTGGGACAGTCACTCTCACCTCCATTCGTTCCTTCAGCTTTTGGGAATTGGTAATCAACCCTGCTTTTTCCTACTATTAATATTCAGTTACTAACTCACCCTAGGAAAAGAGAACTAGTTCCTCTCACTGGTCCATACAACCTCAGATGTCTGAGCATTAACCACCTAAAAATTTAACAAATATTACATTTCATTGTATCATAGGCTGTTTCCATTTAAGTTTGTGCTTCTATATCTTCCCAACTAAACTGTAAAGTGTCACCTGTGTGTTTATGGTGCCTAGGACTGGAACCAGGCCCACGTGACTCTTCTTTGTGACCCCTGGCCTTCTGTTAGCTCCAAAACACACAAAATAGATAAGTTTTGAAGCTAAATTTATTGGCTGTGTAGGTTAAAACTTCACATAAAAGACTTCAAAAGAGCTATAAAGTTTTATATATAAATATAAACTTTTATATACATATGTGTACTTTTATATATGTAATTTTTATACATATAAGTATATATTATGTATTATAAATATGCATATATACATAAATAATACTCCCAAGTGAAAGGGCTATAGAGATCATCTAGTCCCAACTTTATTTTACAGAGAAAAAAAACCAAACTGAGTGAGGAAAAGTGACTTTCCCAAGTTCCCAAAGCAAGTTAGTCGCTAAGTTGGGGCAGCCAGGACTCCTGACATTCAGACAATGCTCACCTCACTTCATCACATGCTTTCCTAGCGGCCCTAAGAATGTATATTTAGGTTAACCCTCATTATACTTCTCTGAGTTGTATGATGTACTGATGGTCACAACATACTAGCCAGATAAAAAATGCAAATATTTTACTGAACACGTATACACCATTCTAATGAGAAAATGAGCAGAAAATAGAACATCCATATAAGGGTGTATATGGGTGTATATTAGACATACATATTAGACATACATATGTACATACACATATGTACATTTTATACATAATATACTTATTTTAATCATTCTAAATATTGAATGTTTAATAAACAATGATGCTGAGATGGATGACTAATGGAAGAATACCTCAATATAACATTTTTGGGAAGGTATCTATCTCTATACAACTAAAATGAATGTAACTATAGATCCAGCAATTCCCACTCTTAAAACTGTCTATAGAAATAGAATTTTAAAGATACATGAATGAGAGTACTAGACCACTATTTATAGTGTAAAAAAGAAAAAGAAAATGAAGTAAAGGCAGGTGGTTCATCATTAAAGGAATGGCAAGTTAAAAAAGTAATGAAATTGTGAATATTAATTAGGCCTTTAGAGATGTAACCGGAGGTTAGTTCTGAATGGGAAAATTTGGGAGTGTTTCTATTTTAGTGGCCATGTTGTTGCTAAGAAACATGTCATATTTACCTGGAGTTGCTCAAAATTGTGTTAGATGTTATCATTTATTGAAAAAGAACCTGGTTTTCCTTGGGCTTGACCACCAGCCCCAGTTTCCTGACTGGGAGATGCCCCCATACCCTGTCATCAACTTAACTTTTTGTTCTTTGCAGAGCAAGCGAATGAATAACTTGCTGTGAACCCACCAAATGATCAGTCTGGTTCATGGTACAACCTTGTCCACTTCCTTAGGATCATTTCGGATGGCTCAAGAGGTCTGTAGTCTAGAGGGGAATGTTCTTCTCAAATCCTGTTATTAACACTTTACAACAGAAAAAAATTTACTTCAAATTACTTCCACTAAGGGTGGCAGACATAAATTCCCACCTAATGTTAAAAGACATTCCTACATAAAAGTGCCCGTCATAATGATAACCAAAACTCTGGAAATGAATCCATTTAATAGGGAAGGGCATAGATCAAAGAACTAAGGGATAACAAGTATGCCGTAAAACATATTGAACCTATAGGGTAAGCACTTTGATATGTTTGTTCTTATGTGGTCAAAACGTTAACAGAGGAAGGTGTCATTTGCAATTGTCTCACTGCATGTCTTGGCCCACGTGAGTAATTGCAATTTAAAGATCTGCCCAAAGCAATTAAAAATACATATGGTCATGTTTTCTTACTTTCAGAATGGAATACATAGTCATTAAATTAAGAAGGAAAAGAAACTAACCATCAAAATTGGAGAAATAGAAGAAAAATTTGTGATATATGGTAGTCTGCATACTGCCTAGGTTGTCCTATGCTTGTTGCAAAGAGGAAAGATTGGGATGAAGGGGCAATAATTAAACTCTGATAGCATGTGAAGTATCTTATGGTCATGGTTGTAAGTCAGGTCTGGAAGGAATAAACTTTACTCTTTCAGGTGTTCGAATAAATAAATTAAAGGTAGAGCAAAATATACTTCTTAGAATTAAGACGTAAGAGGTACAGTATAAAGGCAAGCTGTTTTATAGAAAAAAATGTTATCTACAATGTGTAAAAATTTTCTCTCAGAGCATGAGAGTAAGGAGAGCAAACAGTTTATCTCAAACAATGAATAGTACTGAAGGACAACCAGCCAAGTAAGTGCTTTGATAATAATGCAATATAATCCTTTCAAGTTTGTTATCAGGTGTTCTTATAGTCAAGTGTCATAGATCCAAAATTTTGATGATCTCTACTGTGTTAGGAAAAAACCGAAGGGATATGCAGAAATAATTTGGAGATAATATGATATGAAGTAAACATCAATGGATTCTTAGAAGACAACATGGAAACATAAGTAAAAATCATATAACAGATCATATAAAAGTTATGTACAAGTAGTTGAGGCAGAGGGAAGGGAGTTGTCTCTGAAGGATCTTGCAGCCTAATTAGCTTGAACTCCAATTATTTCCATAACTTTTATTGCTATTAAACTAAATGATACATTAAATTAATTCCTTCCCAATCCAATTGAGGATAAGTTGACTAATAACAAGTGGATTTTTACTTAGAATAATAAAGGTAAGTATAATATAATAATATTATAAATAAAATAGACTACTAGTTGTGGGAGCTGAAAAGAAACACTTTCCAATAATAGAAATAAAATAAAAACTTTGTTTAAAGTACATATGAAAACTGTGCTAAAATTATTCATTAAAAAATGGAGGAGTATGACACCTGTATGTGTAATATTTATTATTAAGGGAGTTTTGGCTTTCCATCACTGTTTGAAGTCATTCAGAAATTAGAGACAGTTTGAAGTAGTTGAATATTTTATTTTATTAGATGGTAATTGTTCTGTCTGAACATGTGAAAATACAAACAAAATATAAAAATAATTACTTCTCACAGCATTAAAATACAGCTAGAAACAGTTTACTCCCAAAGTAAATATTCAGGAAAGATGACCACTTTTAAATTCAAACTTTATTCTGATTTATTAGGAATGTGATGTATCAAAACTATTGAACCAAAATGCCACAAGGTGGCAGTGGCCTGTCCAAGGTGCAGTCATAGAGCACTGAAGGACCTTCTCTTCAGCGTTGACATTCTGTTTCCTTCTTATGCTTTTTTAAATAATTAATCTTCCTGATTGAGCCACGTGAAATTTTCTGAATATACCTACTGTTGAAAACATTTAGTGACCCATTTCCACAACCTTTATTATTCTCTTCACTACTAAAAGAAGGAAAGAAGAAACCAATAAGAGAAGAAAACATAAATATATTATATATTGTGCTCAACCACCTAACTAGATGGCTTACATATTAAATACCTAGAATATAGTTAAATGTTCTTTAGATATTCAATACTACTGAAGGGCTGAATAGAAAATACAGTGTTTGCTGTCATCTCCAAACACAGTGCAGTCAATGACTAGGTATTTACTAAGCAGTTACAACTCTCTTTTGATTTCCAGGCACCTATACTGGCTGTGGCAGTTTATTTCATTTACCAATTTAAAATGTGCTTTCACACATATATTTTATTAATAGACACATAATATATTGTGTCTAATAAAGTGATTATGTATTATCTCTTCATCGTAATGGGATAAACTGGGATTGAGAGAATTTGTTACAGTGGATTTTGACTGTTTATTTTCCCCTGTGAAAATGATGAAATAATCTTCAAAATTATAATTTTCTAATTTCTATAGAAACATATTTTAATGAAAAAGACCATCAATAATCATAAGCATTGAGAGAATAAGATGATGTAGAATTGTGGAAACAATTTTTAAATATATGATATAAAACACAAGGCATTATTTTGTCATTGTTCTTGTTCTCAGACTGAATGCTAAATATTTTCATGAGTTATATGTATGAAAAGTGATGTAAAAATAATCCATCCATCAGCACACACTTGATTCAATACCTATAAGCCGAACACAGTGGTCAAGGCTGTGAAGTGGATTTATAGACACAACAATCCTCAGGGTTTCAGGGTTGCATGTATGTCACTACCCTTGCTTGTTGGTATACTAAGATAAGTAATACCATTATACCATGTATAACTTTTTATGGGTGACAAATCAGTGAGTAAATCACTCCAGAGAAGAATGAAAAGAGCAATTTGTTGACAAGGGAATGACCATGGAGTTGCCAGAGATGGCACGGTGATGAAGAAGATGTTGCTCTACTTTTAGGGATAGCAGACATGTTCATATAACAGTTTTGAAAGGAGTTTAACACACCTTATATTTATATTTTGGATTTCCTGTTTGCTCTACAGTTGGGTGAACTTAAACTATGTTTCAGTTGCTTTAGGATGATGGCTTGATTCCTGATACCATACTGATAAACCCAGGTCAGTCTCTGTATTCTTTTCATCATTCTCATCCCTTGATTTAATGAGTTCTTTGAAGCCATCTTCAATCAACATTACATTATGACTATCTCTCCTGCCTCTTTTGTCTGCTTAAATCTGTTCCCTACAGAAAGTCAACAGAACACTGACTTTTGAATAAAGCAGATCTGGGTTCAAATTCTGGCATAATCTCTGTCTAGCCATGACATTTTTGGCAATTTAACCTCTCTAGGAGTGTTCTATACAATGAGAGAAATAATGTGTGCCTTTTGAAGTTGGTTTATGATGAAAACTAAATAACATAAGTGTATAGAGTGCCTCACAGACAGTGATTATTGAAGTAATTGAAGCTGCTATTTCTGTGGTTGCTACTTTCAGGTTCCACACTTACCTAACAGCCTATCTTTTTTTTATCATCAACCAAGTAACCTTTATTAAAGCACTGATACCTTATCACTAATAGATTCCCAGTGGATATTTTCAGTAGAATGTTTCCTTGCTTTAATTATTGCCTTAAGTATTTAGTATATAACAAAAAATGAATTTTGGGGGAATTCAGTTATAGGCAAGGAGCCACATTCAACTTTAAGATGATTTGAATGTTGGCACCTGAAGATAACTTCTTTCCTTTTCCCAATGGGTAGGCTTGGACTGCTGAACATGTCAAATAGTTCTATTAGGATAGTTTATGAATGATTAAATATCAGATTTAAAGAAATTGTTTTGGGATATACCAAGTAAAACTCTCTACCAATAGTTATAGACAAACACTGTCTTCCTCAAATATTTTCCTACCTAAAATAAATATTTTGTTATTTTCACTCTTTTCATATGGCAGTTTCTAATCTCTCATCCCATTCTTTGCATATTCTTCTGACACAAGATCATTTATTGATTTAATAAATGAATTCTTGCAACTAGTTTGGAAGAGGGATATTGTACTGGATTTGAAGCTGGATTGTCACAAATATGGAGTGAGTATTTCCATATGCCAAGCACTATTCCAGACACTGAAAATCCTGGGATGAATCAGACAAAGACTCTAGAAGTTCTTATAGTTATATTAATTATTTATAAAAATAATTATAAAAAGCAATATGATACAGTAAATGCTTCAACAGATAATTATTACAGCATGATTAAATGTTTCAAATGAGCTGTGAGTCAAATTCTGGGGCATTCAGAAAGAAAGATATTTGTCCTGGGTCTTAAGCAGTAAGAATTTTCCAGGTCTTCAAAGAAGTAAGAATTTGTGGGGTGGTGAGGTGAGGACTGCTAAGGGGAGCATATGGAGAAGAAAACAAACTGTTGTGGGTAGAGGAGCCAGTTAGAAGAAAAACCAGTAGTGATAAAGTGATGCATTGTGTTGGGAAAGTTTTGGCTGACAGAGAAGGCACTTAAGTGTCAGTTAAACAAGTTGAGATTATAGTTGGGGTCAGATCATAAAGTGTCAATTCCATACATAGGAAGTCAGGCTCTTTCCTATAAGCACAGGGAAATATTGGACTCTTTAATGCAAAAATTAGCCATTATTTTATTTTGAAAATAATTTTTCTGAGCATGAGAGAGGAAAAACGTAGTAGGAGACTACCTGGGAGAGCTTGCAATAGTCCAGGTGAAAGGATGTGAGATGAACGAAGTGAAGGACGATTGCACTGAACATAAACACAACAGTCTAGAGTTGGTCTGACCTATGCAGAGACATTTTATTTTATTGTTTAAATCAACACAGAGTGATTTTAACTGCACTGCACTATAACCCTACTATCTGGACTGGGTCATCCCCAGCTGAGTTAGATCCACAGAATATTGATTTAGCATTCTGTTTCAAAACTTGGTACACCAATGTGTTCTTTCTTGACTAAATATATTTTTCTAGTCATCTTTTCTAAAACCATCTTGTTTCGTATTATAACTTGGCTGGCCTTTATAATTTTTTATTGTCAATATGTTTCTAATAATAACTTTGCATTTCTCGCTCAGATAGCAAAAATGATTTATATTTAAAGTACCATGTCTACACCAAATAATATCAGTGAAAGATACAAAAATTAAGAAATCCTATAAGATTTATCTGGGTTCAAAAGCAGGATCAACATTTTATAGGCCAGAAATGCCAAGTTGTGAGTGAGACTACAGCTGCAGTCCACTAGGATGCAACTGCTGACTCACATAGTCTAAAAAAGCTGCATGCAATACTTGAAACTAGAGATAATGAGCTTACTGCTTTATGTCTGGGATGGGAATGACTCTTGCTCAATCAATTTTCTCTCAAGAAAGGAGGTTAGCGTTATATTTGTAACTAAGAGCTTGGGGCTATGGCTTTGTAGGATACTGTAGACCAAAGTAAGTGAGAGGATTGACATGTCACTTTTTTAAAAAAGTGGAAATTAGTTTCCTAGTTTCCCACTGGGTTGGTGACTGACCAATCTCATCAGGAAGAAGGGAATATTTTATGGTTCTGGTCTACACTCAATTTATTAGGAGGGTAAGTAGAAACAACTCAACAAGAAATAAGGAAGGCTAATATTGGCAGGAGAGAGAAAGGAGGGGAAAGAGGTATTCCTTTCACTCAAATGAGTCTGCAAATCAAGATTCTAAAGTACATAAGTAAACTAATTGATGCTAAGAAAGACAAGCAACATGCCAGGCAAAATGCACAAGAATATGTCCAAGATAAAATAAATATTAGGGAATAGTCTAATGTTAATACTCATGGCAACAAACAAAAATTATGAGACAAAAAAGGCAGAAATGAAACAAAAATAGTTAAACATGAATAGGACCAAATGAAGAGATGGGTGGAACAAGATGGCAAAGTAAAACTCTTTGGCCTTCATCACTTCACAGGAATATTGATTTGAACAACTCTCCATACACAAAAATATTCTTGTGAGAGTTAAGGGAACAAGTTAATATTAAGATTTCACAGTATCTGGCTATAGCATAATGCTAAGAAAAGAGGTATTGATAAGGTAGAAAGGACAGTTTTGCATTACCCCTGTCATTCCTCCACCAAACCCAGGCAACACAGTCCAGTTAAAGATACCATTTCCTTGGGGAAAAGAGAAGAAAATAAGTATAAAAATTTGCCTTGGACCCCAATACTGACACCAACACAGTGTAACCCAGCATAAGGCAGACCCCCACAGCCCTATACTCCAGATCAGAATCTGGAGACAGAGTCTCTAGAGTCATCCTAGTGCAAGAGAGGACCACACAGCCCCAGGTCTCAGGCTTGTGTGACAGACTTGCTTTCTGGTAGCTCTAGACATCCCTTGTGGCAGGTAGTTCTCAGTGTACCCCAGGCTTCAGGCAGCAACCCAGTGCCATGCCAGCAGCAGCTGCACTGAACATAACCCAATGCTGTGCCTATTGCAGGTTTTTTCAGAAAAAAGCCAGTCTGCTAAGACTGGAATAAGTACCTACTTCTTCAAATATGCAGGCGTCGATGCATGACTACAAACATCAAGAACAATCAGGAAGATATGACATCACCAAATGGACAAAATAAAGGTGTCATTGACTGATCCTAAAATTAGAGATATATGATATACATGGCAAAATAACTGTTTTAAGGACGCTCAGCAAACTTCAAAAAAATACAGAGAAACAATTCAACAAAATGAAGAAAACAATATTTGACCAGAATGATACATTTAATAGACTGAAAAAAATAAGTAAAAAGCAAATCCTGGAGCTTAAAAATACAAGGAATAAAACGAAAAATTCAGTAGACTGCATCAGCAGCAGAAATGATCAAGAAGAAGGGATCTGTGAAACTGAACAGAGATTATTTAAAAATATACAGAGGAGAAAACAAGAAATATAAATTAAAAAAGAAGTGTATGGGATTTATGGGGCAGCAACAAAAGAGCAAAGCATTTGAGTCATGGAATAAAATAAAAAAAGATAAAGGGGTAAGAAACTTGTTTAGAGAAATGCTAGCAGAACAATTTTCAAATCTGGAGAAAGACATCAATTTCCAGGTACAACAAGGTCAAATGTCTCTGATCAGATTCAATGCAAATAAGACTACTTTAAAAATATTATAACAAAACTCAAAATATTATAAAATATTATAACCAAATATTATTTATATTATTAACATTATTTATGTTATAAAATATTATAACCAAATAAAATCATTAACCAAATATGACATTTGGTTAAAATATTATAACCAAACTCAAAATCATTGAGGAGAGGATTTTAAAATCAGCAAGAGAAAAGAAGAAAATTACATATAAAAATGTTTTAATATGGCTAACAGAAGACTCCTCAGCAGAAACTCTATAGTCCAGGAGAGAAGAGGTTAATAAAATTTAAAGTACTGAGAACAACGAATACTGTCAATCAAGAATACTGTGCTCAGCAAAACTATTCTTCAGAAATGAAGAAGGAATAAAGACTTTCCCAAATAAACAAAAGCTGAGGGAGTTCATCACCACCAGACCTGTCTTACAAGAAATGCTACAGGGAGCTCTTTAAGGTGAAAGAAAAAAACACTAGTAAGTCACGTGAAAACACCTAAAAGTATAAAACTCACTGGTAAAAGTAAATGCATGGTTCAATTCGAAACACTCTGATACTGTAATGGTGGTGTGTAGATCACTTAAATCTATATTATAAAGGTTAAGACAAAACTATTTTAAAAAGCCAAAATAACTTACTGAGGGATTTGCAATATTAAAAGATACAAATTGTGGCATCAAAAATTCAAAATGTTGTTTGGGGATTGGAGTATAACTAGATTGTGTGTGTGTGTGTGTGTGTGTGTGTGTGTGTGTGTGTGATGAAAGTTACGTTGTTTTCAGCTTAAAACCTGTTATATTTTTTGTAAGTCGTATGGAAACCACAAAGTAAAACCTATAGTAGGTATGTGAAAATAAAAAGCAAACAATCAAAGCATAACACTGAAGAAAATCACTTAGCTACAAAGAAAGACAGAAAAAGAGAAAGAGACAGAAGATCTATAAAAAAAACTAGAAAACAGTGAACAAGATGGCAGTAGTAAATCCTTACCTGTCAGTAATTACTCTGAATATAAATGGATTATATTCTCCCATCAAAAGGCATAAGATAGCTGAATACATTTAAAAAACAAAAAAACAAGACCCAAATATATGCTACTTACAAGAGACTGACTTCACTTGTAAGGACACATATAGACAAAGTGAAGGGCTGGAGAAAAACACTCCATGTAAGTGGTAGCCAAACACAAACTGGAGTGGCCATTCTTAGATTATATAGACTTTAAGTAAAACCATAAAAAGAAACAGTAACACAATTATATAGTTACAAATGGGTCAATTAAGCAAGAAGGTATAACAATTACAAATATATATGTACCCAACATCCAAACTGATAAAGATATAAAGTAAATATAAATAAATTTGAGGGAGCAATAGATCACCATATACTAAATTTAGGGGAGTTAAACACCCTACATCTGGAAATGGACAGATCATCCACATGGAAAATCAATAAGGAAACATTAAACTAAAACCGTAATCTAGATCAAGTGGACGTAACAAAGATATGCCCAACATTTAACCCCAAAGCTGCAGAATATACATTATTTTATTTGTAACTCCACATGAAACATTCTCCAGTATAGAATATATGTTAGGCCACAAAGTAAGTCTTAATAAATATATGAAAATTGAAATCATATCAAGTAGCTATTCTGACCTCAATTAATAACAATTAATAAGAGGAAACACTTTGGAAAATTTGACAAATACATGGAAATGCTCCTGAACAACCAATAGGTCAATGAAGAAATTGGAAAGAAAATTTAAAAATTTCTTAAGACAAATGAACATTGAATCACAGCATACCCAAACTTACCAGATACAGCAAAAGCAGTTCTAAGAAGGAAGCATGTAGCTGTAAACAGTGACATTGCAAAAGATAAAAGATCTCAAATAACTTAACATTGTACTTCAAGGAACTGCAAAACAGTAATAAACTAAGCCCAAAGTTAGTAAAAGGAAGGAAATAATAAAAATCAGGGCAGAAATAAAATAATAGAGCCTGGAAAAATAATAGAAAATATATTTTTTGGAAAGATAAACAAAATCCACAAAACTTTAGCTATACTAACTGAGAATGAAATAGGAATCAAATAAGGAAAAGGAAGAAAAGAAAAGGAAAAGGAGATATTACAATTGACACAACAGAAATTCAAAGGGCCATAAGAGATTATTATGAACAATTACATACCAACCATTTCAATAATCTAGAAGAAACAGATAAATTCTTTGATGCTTATAATCTACAAAGATTAGGAAGAAATGAAAAATCTTTACAGATCAATAACCAGTAAAAAGATTGAATCGGTAATAAAGTCTCCTATCAAAGAAAAGTCTGAGACATGGTGACATATTTAGAAAAGAACTAATAAAAATTTTGCTCAACTCTTCAAAAAATTGAGGAGGCAATACTTTCAAACTTATTTTATCACACCAGCATTACCTTGATACCAAAAAAAAAAAAAAAAAAACAACAACAACAAAAAAAACAAACAAACAAACAAAAAAAAACTACAGACCAATATCTCTGATTAATATACATACAAAAATCCTCAACAAAATATAAGCATACCAAATTCAATGGTACATTGAAAAGTTTATTCATCATGATCAAGTGGTATTCATTCCAATGATGCAAGGATGGTTCTATATATGTAAATCAGTAAATGTAATACATTACATGAACAGAATGAAGGACAATAAGCATATAATCATTTTCAGAGGTTCAAAAAAATTTGGAAAGATTCAACATTCTTTCATGATAAAAAAACTCAATTATATAAAAATTAGGTATAGAAGGAATGTACTTCAACACCATTAAGGCTATGTATGATAAACTCCACAGCTAACTTAATGGGGAGAAGTTGACAGCTTTTCCTCTAAGACACAGAGTAAGATAAGGATGCCCATGTTAACCACTTCTATTCAATATAGTATTGGATGTGGTAGCCAGAGCAATTAGACAAAGGAAAGAAATAAAAGACGTACAAATTGGATAGGAAGAAATTAAATTGTCCCTGATTGCAGAAGGCATGACCCTATATACAGAAAATTCTAAAGACTTTACCAAAAGAAACCTGTGAGAATTATCTAGTAATTGAGTAAAGTTGCAGGATACAAAATCAACATACAACACTCAGTAGTGTTTCTATTCACTAATAGCAAACTATCTGAAAAAGGACAAGAGAACCTAGTATTTACAATAGTTACAAGAAATATTTAGGAATAAATTTAACCAAGGAGGTGAATGATCTCTACCCTAAAAGCCATAAAATAATGATGAAAGAAATTAAAGAAGACACACATAAATGGAAATATATTCTTTGTTCATAGCCTGGAAGATTTAGTGTTGTTAACATGTCCATACTACCCAAAGCAAGCTACAGATTCAACAGAATTCCAATCAAAATACCAATGACATTTTTCACAAAAATAGAAAAAACAATTCTAAAATTCATATGAAATCACAAAAAAATCCTGAAAAGCCAAAGCATTTTGAAAAAGAAGAAGAAAGCTGAAGATATTGCACTACCTGACTTCAAAATATATTACAAAACTGTAGTGACCAAAACAGCAAGGTACTGGCATAAAAATAGACACACAGACTAATTAAACAGAATAGAGAGCACAGAAATAAATCCATGCATTTACAGCCAACCGATTTTTGACAAAGGTGTCAAGAGCACACAATAGGAAAAGGACAGTCCTTTCAATAAATGCTTTTGGGAAAACAGGATATTCACAGGCAGAAAAATAAAATTAGAACCTTATCTCACACCATATATAAAGATCAACTTAAAATGGATTAAATACTTACACATGTTTTGGGAGGCCGAGGGGGGCAGATCACGAGGTCAGGAGATCGAGACCATCCTGGCTAACACAGTGAAACTCTGTCTCTACTAAAAATAAAAAATAAATTAATTAATTAATTTAAAAAATTAGCTGGGCATGGTGGTGGGCGCCTGTAGTCCCAGCTACTCGGGAGGCTGAGGCAGGAGAATGGTGTGAACCTGGTAGGTGGAGCTTGCAGTGAGTGGAGATCACACCACTGCACTCCAGCCTGGGTGACAGAGCGAGACTCCATCTCAAAAAAAAAAAAAAAAAAAAAAAAAAAAAAGACTTACATGTAAGACCCAAATCTATGAAACTACTAGAATAAAACTTAGAGGAAAAACTATGACATTTATCTGGGCAATGACTTTTTGGATATGACCCCAAAGCACAGGCAACAAAAGCAAAAATAGACAAATAAGATTGCACCAAACTAAAAAGCTTCTGTGCAGCAAAGAAAACAACCAACAGAGCAAAGAGACAACTTGCAGAGTGGAAGAAAATATTTGCAAACTATACATCTGTTATGGGGTTAATATCCAAAATACGTAAGAAATTCAAACAATTTAATAGCAAGAAGACAAATAATTAAATAAAATTATGAGCCAGGAAACTGAACAGACATTTTTTAAGGCATACAAATGGTTAACAGGTATATGAAACAAAAGCTCAATATTACTAACCAGGGAAACAGAAATTAAAAACACAATGAGATATTACCTTAGACCAGTTAGAATGCCTATCTTCAAGATAACAGACAAGTGTTGACAAGATGTGAAGTAGAGGGAACCCTTGCACGCTGTTGGTGAGAATGTAAATTGATGCAGCCATTAAGGAAAACAGTATGGATATTCCGCAAAAAATTAAAAATAAAAGTGTCATGTAATCAAGCAATCCCACTAGTGGATATATAGTTAAAGATATGAAATCAGTATGATGAAAAGATTTCTTTATTTTCATGTTTATTGCAGAATTACTCACAAAAGCCAAGATATGGAATCAACCTGCGTTTCTATCACTGAATGAATGGATTAAAAAATGTGGACACAATGGAATACTATTAAGCCACAAAAAAGGAAGGAAATCCTGTCATTTACAACAACATGTATTAACCTGGAGGACATTATGTTGAGTGAAATAGGCTAGGCACAGAAAGACACATGATCTTGCTCGTATGTGGCGTCTTAAAAAGTTCAACTCACAGAAGTAGAAAGTAGAATAGTGTTACCAGGGGCTGGGGTATTTGAGAGGCAGGGTGAGGAGATGTTGGTCAAAGAATATACAATTTCAGTTAGCTAAGAGAAATAAGTTCAAGAGCTCTATTGTACAACTTGGTGACTGTAGTTAATAATATATTATATTCTTGAGAAATGCTGAGAGACTAGATGTTAACTGTTCTCACTACAAAAAAATCATAGCTATGTGAGGGAATACATATGCTAATTAGTCAGTCTGTCTGTATATGTACTTCAAACACTGTGCTGTACACAATAATATGTGCACTTTTATCTGTCAATTTATAAAAAATTGGCCGAGTGCAGTGGCTCATGCCTGTAACCCCAGCACTTTGGGAGGCTGAGACAGGTGATTCTCTTGAGGTCAGGAGTTCGAGACCAGCCTTGCCAACATTGTGAAACCTGGTCTCTACTAAAAATACAAAAATTAGCCGGGCATGATGCTGTGCACCTGTAGACCCAGCTACTTGGGAGGCTGAGGCAGGGGAATTGCTGGAGCCAGGGAGGCAGAGGTTGCAGTGAGCCATGATTGTGCCATTGTGCTTTAGCCTGGAGACTCTATCTCTGAAAAAAANAAGAAAGGCAAAGATATGATGAAGTGTGCAGTATATATGTTTAATTATTAAATACAAGGGATTAAAGTATTTTATTCATAAAATTAATGATCCACATATTATTGAGTAATATATTGACAATAGAAGCATACTATAAGTACTTAAATGAAATGATTTCATTAATAGCAGATTTTCCATGAAACAAATGCTAAGAATAGACAGACTTGTAAATTATTTTTTTCTTACACATACATACTTGAGAGTTATGTTAACATATTACTTCAGGACAAGATGTTTTAGAAATTAATTGGGCTTTAAATGAAAATAGACCCTCACCAATTTCCATTAATGACAGGAAGATGCCATTTAGACTGTTAAAATATTAAAATTAGAAAGCATAAAAGAGGTACAATCAATTGCAGGTCTATGCATAAAATATAGTTGTTTCCTTTATTAGAGTAGTATTGTTTAAATTAATTATAAAATAACATTATGTTCACATCAATTGGCTCAGTCTTTAGTATGTTAAGCAGTCATAGTCTCTAGTTGATTTTATAGTTATTATTTATGAAAGTTGCCATTATTCAGTATTTATAAAAGTTGCCAGGGTGGTAAATAAGAAAAGTAGTCTTTATCATTATTTTATAATTTACTTTTATAAGAATCATTTGTTGGTATAGCATTATCTAATTTGTCATATTAATTTATTTAAATATGTATTTGGTTGATAAATTATATAAATTTTATGAGATTCAGTGCAAATACTTTGAACAGATACCTACATAAACATCAAGTACAAATTATAAAGTAAAGAGTAAGTCTAGAAATTGATAAATATTCAAGCTAAATATTAAAATAAAAAATATATTCTGGGATTCCTGATTGTTTG
This sequence comes from Rhinopithecus bieti, assembly GCF_001698545.2. Taxonomy (NCBI): domain Eukaryota; kingdom Metazoa; phylum Chordata; class Mammalia; order Primates; family Cercopithecidae; genus Rhinopithecus; species Rhinopithecus bieti. Next base: position 294,337 of record NW_016826102.1, read on the forward strand.
CCTTTCTTCCTCTTTAATAATTTGCCATTAATCTAGCATTTTTTTCTTTATGTTTCTTGATAGATTATAATTTTAGCAGCTCCAATATTTAAGGCTGTATCTTATATTTTGAAAAGGAGAAGGTACTTCATTTTATCTCTTACAGTATTCAAGTACTGTCATAATTTTATTTGTATGAACATATTATTTTCAAGTTAGTCAATTTACTTCAATTTTCTTTCGCATACTATCTCTTTTTAATCTGAGTCGTCATGGTTTATGATTGCTTTAGCCACTTGAACAACAGTAAAAGCATTTTGGAAAATCTGATTATTTTCTCTATAGTTTCATGTTATAGTTCATTTTATAGGTTTAGGCTATCGGTCTGAATATTTGTGCCCCCCCCAACCAAATTCATATGTTGACATTCTGACATCCGGTGTGCTGGTATTAGGCAGTGAGGCATTTTGAGAGGTAACTGGGTCATTCATGAGGCAGATCCCTCACGAATGAATTTGTGCTCTTATAAAAGAGGCCCCAGAGAGCTGTTTTGCCTCTTCCAACCGTGAAAAAGAGCCTCTCTAGAACCTGACAATGCTGGCACCCTGATCTTAGATTTCTCAACCTCCAGAATTGTGAGAAGCAAATTCCTGTTGGTTATAAGTCATCTAGTTTATGATATTTTTAACAGCAACTCAATTGGATTAGGACAACATTTTTTTCAACATGACATTAACATTTTGTGATACAAATAATTTTCTTGTATCAAAATTATTTTGAAAACAATTTGGTTTTCCTTTAACAAAGAACAAGCGTGGTTTAAACTATTACTAAAAATTATAATTTCCCCTTGTCTTCATATAACTTAATTTGCTCATTCATTCAATAAATATACATTCAGCATTTATTAAAAATAGTAATTTCCTTTTTTCTTCATATTAGTTAATTTGATCATTCATTCAATGAATCCACATTTATTCAGTATCTGTTATATGCCAGACAAGTGCTAGCTACAGGTAATAAAACTCTGGACAATATTGATAAGTCATTTGCCATTATGGAAATTACTACTGAGTGGGAGAAGTGGACCAATACTATGATGGAAATAAAGATACATAATAATGGCGTGCAGAGGCAGTAACATCTGCCTAGATTAAACTCCTTCAAATTATAAATGATGATGCTCAGATACATTGAGACATGTCCAAAGTGACACAGCTGGTAGAAAAGTCCTCTAAATTAACATATCTTGGTATCCTATATTTATGACTCATACAATACCTCTTATAGACTGAGGTGGAGCAAGTGCTGGCAAACAGTTGCTCATGGGCCACATCCAGCCTACCTAATGTTTTATCGGTAAACAGCTGTACTCATTCATTTACATATTTTCTATGGCTGCTTTTGCACCAGATGGCAAAGTTGACTAATTGTAACAGAAACTGTATGGCCAACAAAACCTAAAATATTTACTTGTTCCTTGTAGAGAAAGTTTGTCCACAACTAGTACAGAAAATTAAGGTATAGGTATATATTAGAAAATAAAAAATTGAAGTTTTAAAAAAGTATTGCTCACAAAAAATAATCATCATAATTAAAAAAAGAAAAAAGTGTCGTTCAATGTGCCTATCAAATAATTGCTTGAAACTCCACTCTGAATCAATAAATAAAACGAAGACTATGAAACAAAAACGATTATGGTCATCTATGGATGCTACAAAGAATAGTTCTATCATAAATTGCTTTTGTTTATTTTTTTGTAAAGATCAAGAACCTAAGACCCATTATATAATGTTTAATAAAGATAAAGTGTTGCTTTAGAAGGTCTTTAAAAGAAGTATGGATAATATCCCCTAAATTGTATTCCAACAAAATAGGGAAAATGAGAAAAATATGCCATTGTCAGCAAGGTATAATAGATATATAATGTACAGTAAAAGGAGAAGTGATAGACATGCAATTTTTTTTCCTGTGAAATGCCTTTACTTTGGAAAGAAATGGTTGTCAATGCCTGTGCATTTCCTTGACAGATTATACCAGGCTGTACAATGGCAGCATTTGTCTTTGGTCTGTGGACCTAAGACAGTCGCTATCGGTGGAAACTTTTTCTGTACAGGTAATAACAAGGTGGTCAGTCATGCAACCGAAAGATCGAGTTTAAAGTTAAAATTAAAGAGGAATTCCCAGCACTATAGCATTTCATTTTATGTAAGCCTCTCCACCAGCCAAACTCGTTTACTTGTCATAGCTACCCAAATGAGAATACAAGGTTGACATGAAAGATGCGAACATGTAAGGTAGTCTCATTCCATAGAAAAGGACCTAACAGAAACAGTAGAACAAGCCTATTAGATGACTTAAAAGAATAATAAAAAGAGTAATTAACAAAAGCATATAACCTCTATCATGTCCTTCAAAAACTAACATGTGCAAACAATAGTTCAACTTGAGGTCATGTTGCCTTGCTTCCAAGTCTTCACTGGAGAAGGCTCATTTAAAGTCAATACAATCTCTGTATTTCTTTTGTCACACAAAGTTAACTATCCTAAAATATTTAATTTAAAATATCATTGATTTCTAGCAATAAAGAAAATTATTTTTGATTAACTTTCTATATGAAATTAGCATTTTATGTGAGAGAAAATTTGATGGCTACAGGAAATCTTCAAGTGTTCGGAGTTCAAGGAGATCCAGCTCATCAAATCCTTTTTTATTGACATGAGAAACTGAGGCTCTGAAAGCCTCATTGCCAGAGTCACACAGAGAGCAGGAGCATGGCTGGTAGACCAGAAATAAATAACTTCAACTTCCTGCTGCAGGCCCTTTGCACAGTGCCATCCTGATGTCCCTACTTGGAGAACTTTTATTCAGTTTTAGTAATGGAGTGTGGAAGGGAGTTAATTTATGCCAATGGGCTCCAATTTGAGAACATTTTCTTCAACATTTGAAGATTATGAAGCACTTTATCGATATGTGAATTTGTGATCCTATAAGCTATGAAGCCTATTTAGCCATACTTCTTGGGTCTAGTGATAGGTCTCCCTTGATGAGAATGCAAGGTTGACATGAAAAATACACAGAAGTAGTGTAGCCCTATTTCAAAGAAAAGGAACTGGAGATCTCCCAAATCAGAATCACTACAGCAGGCTTATTCAATGACTTAAAACATGGAGTCCAACACTTGAGTCATGCTTCCCTGAGAATATAAGGACACAGTTACAGATCACAGTTTAACTGCCTAGATTGTGTCCCTGAGTAGAGTTCCTGGATTATCACAATGATAATATTTTCCAGTGATGGAAAGTTCTGTTATTCTCCTTTAGTTTCTGTTAAATTCAAAGTCCAGCAACAATGCCAGGTGTGATCCATCATGGGTGCATACAGCCACTCTTACATTCAGTGAATATTTTAGGGCACTCAATATGTATTAGGTTGTCTGCTCATGCTGCCATAACAAAATACCATGGATGGGGCAGCTTAAACAACAGAAATTTATTTTCTCACATTTCCAGAGGCTGAACGTTTTAGATGAGCGAGCGTGGTAGATTTCTGTTGAGAGTTCTTGTCCTAGCTTTCAGACTGCCACCTTCCTCCTGTGCCCTAATGGAGCAGAAAGAAAGAGCAAGAGCAAGCTCTTTGGTGTCTCTCCTTATAAGGGCACTACTCCTATTATGAGGGCCCTGCTCTCATGACCTCACCTAAACCTAACTACCTCCCAAAGGCCTCATCTCCAAATACCATACATCAGGAGTTAGGGCTGAAACACATGGATTTTGAATTTATTCCATAACCCAGGTGCTGCACCAGGCATAAGTAAGACACAAGTAATTCCTCCAGCAAGAAAGACATATTTAAAAACAAAGAGTCACAATGCAATGGGAAGTGAGCCCTTAATGAGTAAAATATAAATACTCTAAGGAGTTTAGGGGACTGCAGTGTCTGTTCTTCACCTCACAGAGGAGATGCAATTTAGGTGAGGCCAGAAGAACGTGGAGATGTTTTTTGGTGTGGAGAAGATATAGGTAAGGGGTTATAAAAATTCACAGCAGGACTAGCTATTTAATTTGTGAGGAATCCCATGTAAAATGAAAATGGAAAGGCCCTTGTTCTGAAATTATTGACAGTTTTAAGACACTGACAGAAAATCATTAAACCACATTTGAGAAAAAGGACAAGTGTTGTGTGATTCCACTTATACAAAGTACCTAGAGTAGTTAAATTCATGGAGACAGAAAATGTAAAGGTGGTTACTGAGTACTAGGGGAAGGCAGAATGCGGAGTTAAGTTTTTATTTATTTATTTATTTTATTTTTGAGATGCAGTTTCGCTCTTGTTGCCCAGGCTGGAGTGCAATGGCACCATCTTGGTTCACTGCAACCTCTGCCTCCTGGGTTCAAGGGATTTTCCTGCTTCAGCCACCTGAGTAGCTGGGATTACAGGCATGCACCACAACACCTGGGTAATTTTGTATTTGTAGTAGAGATGGGGTTTAACCATGTTGGTCAGGCTGGTTTCAAACTCTTGACCTCAGGTGAGCCACCGTGCCCAGCCAGGGAATTATGTTTTAATGGGCATGGAGTTTCAGTTTATGATGGTGAGAAAGTTCTGGAGATGAGTGGTGTTGATAGTTGCAATGTGAATTCACTTAATGCCACTGAATTTTACTCTTAAAAATGTTTCAAATGGTAAAGTGTATGTTATATGTATTTTACCACTATAAAAAATAAATAAACTAAGTGTGGGGCTCTTCTGAGTGCATGTTGCTATGTGACTGCCCAGGAGTTATGGCTATGAAGCCGGCTCTGATTTACAACATGCTGGGGAAATGGTAAGTCGTTAGGCCTGGCTAGAATACCGGAGGCGTGTATGTGGGTGTATCAGAGCTGGCAATAGGTGAAAACTGGAATAGTAGACTGAGACCAGGTTGTTTTAGCAGATAGCATTGCTTGCCTGCCCAACCAGGCTTACCCCCCTTTCCTCTTAATAAGCCACCTGTTTTGTTTTGGTATATATCCCTCAGGCAAAGTACTCCAATCTCAAGTTCTGAGATTAATGCTGCTTAGTCTATGAAAATAGCGCCATTCCCAGAGTATTCTCCTTGCCAGTGGTTAGATTAGTACCAGCCCCAAATTCCTCTTCATAGGTTTTCTCCATATAATGCTGAGAAATGCATATAATCTTGTTTCAGAACTAGTCCTGGCAATTTCATAATTCCCCCAAAGTGAACTCCAGAAGTCACACTAGATATTACCTATCATATTCATTGTATTTGCTTACATGTAGTCTGTTTTTTCTCTGTGTTTATTTTCTGGTGAATTATTATTTCCCTCCCATGTGCACATTGCTTATATTCTGTGTCTCAGAGGGTTATTCAAGATTAATTAGTGTTCCCCTGGGTATAGAAAGGGACAGCTTCTGCAGTTTATCATTGGAGCACATTATCAATTACTTTGCTCTACAAAAATCCAGATGAAAATATTTTACATTTCAGTGAATGTGTTAAAGTAATATGCAAACAAATATGCTGTATGCATTAATTAAAATTGGGTAATTGTGTCACTATAGATACAAAGTTTTAGTGTCTGTTAAATATGACATTAGATGAATTACATGAATTTGAATAACTTGATCTTCTGGGATAGCATATTGCAATGTTTATTTCATTGGATCATCAAAGCATATTTTTACAACTGAATATATATATGCAGATATGCAGATACAACATATATCTATATTTTAAAAGTCACTTATTTAAAATTAACATATTTATCATAACATATTTATCTACATAAACTATTTTCTTTTCTTTTCGAGACAGAGTCTTGCTGTGTCACCCAAGCTGGACTGCAGTGGCGTGATCTCGGCTCACTGCAACCTCCAACTCCTGGGTTTAAGTGATTCTCCTGACTCAGCCTCTCAAGTAGCTGGGACTACAGGCACACACCACTATGCTGGGCTAAGTTTTGTATTTTTAGTAGAGACAGGGTTTCACTATGTTGGCCAGGCTGGTCTTGAACCCTGACTTGGTGATCTGCCTGCCTCAGCCTCCCAAAGTGCTGGGATTACAAGCATGAGCCACCATGCCCAACCCTATTTTTCTTTTAAATCCAAGTTCAAAGTGGTATTTAGCTGAAGATTGCCCTACATTTTGCCCTATTTATCAACTTAGGTTAACAACTTTTAAAGTTAAGTATATATTATGCACAAAATATTAAGTGCTGTACAGAATTTAATCATCAATAAGGAATTGACATACAGCTTGTATTTCATATGAGAGTACAAAGGATAATTAGAAAGACTACACAGGACCTCACATGGATGTGATCTAAGTGAGCATTATTTGGCCACAAAGTGGGGTCATTTAGATATCATTCAGCTAAACAGGGATGCTTTAAAAAATAGTGGCATATGAGATAAACAGATGAGATATGGAAAATCTGTTTAAGGTAAAATCACGTGAAGTACAATTTGACAAGTACTTAATGGATAAATGGGTCATTCTGGGTAAAGATAAATCTGTAAAATCAGTGACACTGCTGCATGAATGCATGTACCTACTTCAGGAAAAATGAATGTTTCTGTTTCACAGATATTTAGGAGTCACCATATGAAGGTAATGGGGCAGAAAGGTTCTGCGTTTAGTATGGCCTTAAAGGCCAGTCTGAGGACTCTGTATTTCATCTGTTGCTTTTGGGGAGTTAGTAACATTTATCAATTGCAAAATACCATGCTCAGTCTTCTAGTTCAGGGAAGTTAATCTGTTAACAGTGTAAAGCTATGGAAGGATACAGGCCAAGGCATCTGGTTGGAGGGGATATGGTGAACATAAAACCTCATAGGCATTGGCAACTGATTAAATTTGGATTTAAGTGTGCTTCTGAAAATCCTAGTTGTTTATGAAAATGAATGGTGTCTTATTAATTACACTAGGGAAGTCAGGGAAAATGGTTTGTGAGAGAATAAAATTAATTCCGTTTAGATATTTCACAAATTAATAAGAACTTTTGCGATCCACAGTGCTAGAATTGCCAGTACCTATCTTGACAATTTAATTAAAAGTAAATAGTTGGCCGGGCGTGGTGGCTCACACTCATAATCCTAGCACTTTGGGAGGCTGAGGCGGGTGGATCAGGAGGTCAAGAGATTGAGACCATACTGGCCAACATGTTGAAACCCCAACTCTACTAAAAATACAAAAATGAGCTGGGTGTGGTGGCACATGCCTGTAGTCCCAGCTACTCAGGTGACTGAGGCCGGAGAATTACTTGAACCCGGGAGGCACATGTTGCAGTGAACCGAGATCGCATCACTGCACTCCAGCCTGGTGACAGAGCCAGATTCCATCTCTCAAAAAAAAAAAAAAAAAAAAGTTTTTTTCAGCATACTGTAGATTTGTTTATGGTCTCCTATATGCCACACCCTACTCTAAGTGCTGGGGTATTCAGCAGTTCACAAAACAGACAAAAAGAAACAAACAGAAATCTTCTCTTCATAGAGTTTACATTTTAGTTTGAGAGTGGGGTGGGGACAGTAAAGGACACTGAGAAGTAGCCAGTGAAATAGGAGGAAAATCCTGAGAGATGTTAAATTAAAAGAGATGTAGGGCCGGGTGTGGTGGATCACGCCTGTAATCCCAATAATTTGAGAGGCCAAGAAAGGAGGATCACTTAAGCCCAGGAGTTCAAGACCAGCTTGGGTGACATAATAAGACCCTGTCTCTAAATAAAAAAAATACATGAGAGAAGTAAAAGAAATTTTAAGAAAGGGGTGATTGAGTAGGCCAAATGCTGCTGGTAGATTAAGAGGAAAGCAAGCAAAAGGTGATTACATTTGGCTAGATGGAAGTCCTTGGTGACTTTCTAAAGACCTCTTTTGAGAGAGGATGGTGATAATGGCAGAAATCTGATTGGAGTGGGATCAAGAAATAAGAGAACTGCTAAAAGAGAAGGAGGAATGAATATGGACAACTATGCTACTTATTAGAGGAGTTTGCTATAAAGGATTGTGGATAAATGGACCAGTGGATCAAGAGGAAATGGGATATTTGTTTTGAAGTAGATTAAATTGCAGGATATACTTGTATATTGATGGCAAATCAACTAGAGAAGAAAGAATGATGATGAAGTAGACGGGAGAATTTCTAGAGTAATGTCTTTGAGTAGGTGAGGGGCAATGATATCTAGCACACGAGTTGGAGAGCTTGGCCTTGGATATGAAGATGGATGATTCATCCTATATGATAAGGGGAAGCAGTATTTATGGGCCCAGCTGCAGGGATTGGTGGATTTGATCATGGGAACATATGGAGTCTGTTTTTACTGCTTAGTTACCCCTTCACTACAGGGAAGTGAGAATGAAGGAAATTAGCTGATAATGAGTTTTTTGTATAACTTCCATCAATAATCAGAAATATGTTATTTTATAATGAGCTTAAAAGAGAAAAATCTTTAGAATAAATCCATATTATAATGTAATATGCTCTTTTCACAGATATTTACAACATGAGGATGCTCATGTTGTACAGGATGCTTTAGTATTTATGTGAGATATTGATTTCTACATTATGTGAATTCTAAGATGCAAGTTTCAATACTTCTAATGTCTATCAATAGCAAAGTAGTTGAATGCATCATAGTGTTTCCACACTGGGGAATACTAGTGTAGTTATTAGAAAATAAATTTAAGTTAGATTTATATATGTTATACTCGAGGGATATTCAATATGCTTTTGTCAAATCAGAAAAGCCACTTACAGAGAAATGTGCTTATTGTGATCCCTGGTTTTTTAAAAACAAACAAAACATGTGCTTTGTGTGTGTTTTGTATATCATGTTATTACTATGAAAACAATATAAAATGATACAAACTATTGGCATTGATTACTGGAAGGGGTGGAGTATGGAAGGGTTATGGAGGGATTAGCAGGTTTATTTTTATAGATCTTTTCATTGTTTTGTTGTTTCATTTTCACTCAGGTTAATGAGTACATTTCTTCAAATTCAAGACTAAAAATCAAAAACATCTAGAGACACTGTGAAACACTCAATGTATATTTGGGTAACACACCCAACATTAGAACCTAGACCTAACAATTTCATTCAGTAGTTCTTTCTATTAAAATATTCTTTATTGACACTTAGCGCATCTTGGACTTTTTTTTTTTATTACTATCCTATTTGCCTCTTTCTGTGTCCTTGTGGCATTACAGATCAATTAGTAATTCGGGTGGAGACAATATAAGTATTTGTCTAAGTATTCTATGAACTCTAATTCAGATGAGCAGAATGTTTAGAGAATTTCAACTCCTGTTCCTCGAGTAGATTTTTGCGTACTCTTTAGAAGAATTTTATTCCAGGGAAGCTGCTGCCTCTGGAACGGTCCCATATGTGACTCCAAGTCTACTGCCTGTCCTTACAAGGCAATATTCCTTAGGCTTCAATGTGAAATGAATTAATTTTTTAAAATGCCCAATTCATAGCAAAAATATGAGCAAAAAAAAAATATTAGATGCAAGTTATTTTTCACCTCTACACTTACTTATCTTTCGGTAGCATTAATCATACTCATCTTCTTGTAAGATTTTATTAACCTAGATTCTGTGATGCACTAGCCCCCATCAGAAATCTTACCCAACCCGTGTTTTTCAGTCCAGACTTCCTCCCTGAGTTTCAGAGTACCTTACTTTACAGGTCCTCTTTTCTAGATCAAACATTTTAAACCCAAAGTTGCTCAGGCTAAACTCCTGGTCTTTCCCACCAGTATTTTCCAGTGTTTACCCTCTTAATGAATAGTACTATCATTCATTCAGGTAATCTACTCTTGGTAACTCCCTCTTTCTCATCCCTCATTCTCAGTTTATCATCAGGTCCTGTTGATTTTACTTCCATTTCTATCTCACTCCCATATCCTCCTAATTAGTCTACCAATCATTTATTCTATACCCGTCCATTCCCCTCACATTCTTTGGAGTGTAGTTAAATAAGTTTTGATACTGCTTTGAATTCATGAATGATTTCTCAGTGCTCTTAGGATAATATGTCCAATATGAGGCTCTAGGCTATGTCTCTATAGTCCTTGCTCTCTTGCTACAGTGTTTTAGCTACATTGACCTTCATTAGTTCATGTTTTGGCAAAACTCTCTGTTATCCCTGAGCTTTACCACGTACAGTTTCTATTGCAGGGTGAGGGAGATGTTTCATTCCCATATTTTTTACCTGGTTACCTCCTATTCAACCTTAAGATATCAGTTCAAGCATTACTTTCTCAGAGGAGCTTACCTGGATTTTTTAGGCTAAGCAAATTTTCATCGTTTCAGTTCTCATTGCACCATATACCTCTCCTTCTTAGTTACCGTCATAATAAAAGTGGACATTTGTCTTTATAGCAGCATGATTTATAATCCTCTGGGTATATACCCAGTAATGGGATGGCTGGGTCATATGGTACTTCTAGTTCTAGATCCTTGAGGAATCGCCATACTGTTTTCTATAATAGTTGACCTAGTTTACAATCCCACCAACAGTGTAAAAGTGTTCCTATTTCTCCACATCCTCTCCAGCACCTGTTGTTTCCTGACTTTTTAATGATTGCCATTCTAACTGGTGTGAGATGGTATCTCA
>NW_016826102.1:305141-333220 GCF_001698545.2 Rhinopithecus bieti
ATAGCAAACTATCACAAGAACAGAAAACCAAACACCGCATGTTCTCACTCATAGGTGGGAACTGAACAATGAGATCACTTGGACTCGGGAAGGGGAACATCACACACCGGGGCCTATCATGGGGAGGGGTGAGCAGGGAGGGATTGCATTGGGAGTTATACCTGATGTAAATGGTGAGTTGATGGGTGCTGACAAGTTGATGGGTGCAGCACACCAACATGGCACAAGTATACATATGTAACAAACCTGCACGTTATGCACATGTACCCTAGAATTTAAAAGTATAATAATAATTTTTAAAAAAATGAAAAATAAAGATTAAAAAAGTTGACATTTTGTTTGTATGATTTGATGAACATCTCTGCATTCTAGCAGAATTTTCAGCTGTTTTTTTTCCAGTGTTGTATGTCAAGTATTTAAAACCAAGTATATTGATACTTCATAAATATTTGTTCAATAAATAAATAGATGGACTTTCATAAAATTCAAGTTTATCAATATTTCTTAAAATTTATCGTTTTAGCATTGATATTATAAGCATAAGAGAAATACACAAACATTGAGATCTGTAGAAGGATTAGTGTAAAGATGAGTGCATAGTTTGACCTTTACATTTAAGATGAAAAAACTGGTTATTTATTTGTATATATACTTGCCAACTTCCTCCTACTTCCTTGTCATGTTTTCTATTATCTAGACAAAGCAAATACTGGGAATCATCAAAGAATATTATTGTTAAATATTTGGGATCCTCTTTTTAATTTTTTCCTTTTTTTCAGGGTCTGATCTTGGGATACAGTGAAGGCTGCAGGAATTGATACTAACTAGAAGCAATTTTTGCTGACTTTAGGGACTGGAATGGTATAAACTCTATATATAATAAAGAGGAATAAAAGTCAGGTGAAATACCAGCAGGTCATTTGACAAATTATCGAGATTCTGTGTGTATATCTGTATTTAAGTCAAAACTTGCATGGAGTATAGCATTGCAGTTGAGAATCATAGGTTTTAGAGGTATACAGTACCAAGCTCTGTCTACCTACCTTCTTTTAGCCTTAGTTTTTTCTTTTTTAAATGGAAAATATTAACCTAATCTACCTCTTGAGGATGTTGGGAGAATAAAATACAATAAAATATCTATATTCACAGATTTGATACACAAATACACACATATATATGTGTATCCATTTGTATCTATGTCAAGTTATCCACACACACACATACACATACACATAAACACACAGATATTTACCTTAGGACAGTGACTAGCACATTCAGTGTTCAAGAAAAGTTAGCTATATTTATAATTTAAGATGCTTATGTTGCGTACCATCTAACTTCCAATGCAAAATAAACAGGAAAATAAAGGAAGAACTGATAGAACTTCAGGTAGTTTAAATAGCTTCCTGTCTCTTGGAATATTTTTGAGGTTGGGAAGAAATGTTTGGCCCCTATCATGTGTTGTTCTTTCTCTTACATAGCATATTTTCCAAGGTCTTTATGACTTATAAGGTCAAGTGCTTATTGTACCTCTTCTCACAAACAATATCAAGTAAAATTGGGAAAAGTGCTTGGTAGATCTATCTGCAAAGAATTTTTGTTTAGAACTTGTGTTTTGCCCTGACTGAATTTCTCTCAGTTTGAAAAATTTGACATTTAGCATAATCTTGAAATATGTGGTTCTTTCTACTGTTAGTTTTTAAGACTTAGCTTTTAAGACACCAGTCACCAAAAAGGCAATATCCTTCCCTTCCCTAAATGTGATAGTATCTTTGAACCACAAGTTAATGGAAATGAACAATTTTAACTGCCAAGCCACAACAGTGTCTCCAGTGTCTGTCATCTTGCTTTGAGCTGGTACAAATGCATGTGTTCTGCATCTGTACTAGAGAGTTTAGCCTTGACATTCCTTCGTCCCGTGCAATATTTGTTAAATAAAAGAAAAAGAAAGGAGCAGGCATGCTTTGCCCAGATGTGATATTTTGTCAGCCTGGAAATTCTTTGTCTATGGTTTTACTGTCACTGAACAGTATCCACCAGTGCTGGCCTCCTGTATCCAATTTAAATTGATGATTGCTAGAGTCATATTACCCTAATTTCTAATCAGCTAATTACAATGGATCTACTGTGCAGAACAAGAGTACTACAATTAATTCCAATAGAAGCTTTATTCTCAGTTTCATGTTTATAAATTCTGTATTAATTATCTTGTATAAGCCAGTTTAATTTTAAGTATCTTTAAAAGGTTAGAATAAAAGCAATCCAAAATTTTAAAATTTATCAGAAAACAAGGTCATGTATCACATTCATTCCTAAAAAATGCACAATGATTCTTATTTATAGAATCCATTGTCTTCTCTCAATCCTAGACATGAGAAAACATAAGAAATCTTGATAGTTTATTCTTTCTACCTTCCCTTATCTACCTTCTCCTGTTGCTTCTCTTTCTCTCTACTCTTTTTACTTCTCCTCCCAAAAGATATACCATATTTAGTTGTGCTAATAAAGTGATATAAATGACAAACAGATTAATAATTCAGTTTTAGAACATGTTCTTCAATCTGGCAGTATAGTTTTAAAATATATAAGTTAGAAAAATATGCTGGAAACTAGGTTTGGACTAGGTTTTCCAATTCTTTGAGTGTGTGTGTGTGTGTGTGTGTGTGTGTGTGTGTGTGTATTTTAAATAGATAAATGGATATAGATGTACATGTAGATAGATATAGATATAGATTTAGATATAGATAATCCTCAAGTATTTTTACTGGTAGCAATATGTTAACAAATAGTTTGGAGACTGCCACTCCAAAACATCAGTTCTAAAATGGAATGAATCTTTTAACCATTATACTCCCAGAACATAGCACTGTGGGTTACATGTTTTGGGAGTCAATAAATATTTATTAAATTAATTAATGGAAGATTTCAGCATACTTCATGGAGCTCAATCAAACATTAGTCAAGTCTCAGACACATCTGTTTAGTGCATGCTCTTGTCATTGTAGTCATTTAAACAATATCAAGTAATGTTTTAATGGCAAGTAGTAAGGTGATATCCTAAATAGATTTCATAGGCATTCATTTTCTCCGCATTTTGTATTTAAGATGTGGCATCCAAATATTGCTAAATAATTAGTATTATAGAAAGTCTCTGAATCTGTGCCTAGTGACTCACTAGACAACGAAATGATCCATTTTCACTGAAACCCACTGACCGATGCCTACACTTGAATAAATGCTCACACTTAGTGGGATACTGCTTGCAGCCTATGCACTCTGCCTTTTTAAATTGTGATGTATGCTAATTAAGAGTCATTCACATTTGTTTCCAAACATGTTTATGCTAGTTATTATTTTTATTTACTACTAAATTTAATATTTAATTATTCATGTAATCGAATCAAATGTCATAAAAGCTGATGAAATGTGAGAGCAAAAAGAAATATTTCTAGGCTGGGCACAGTGGCTCATGCCTCTAATCCCAGCACTTTGGGAGCCCAAGGTGGGCAGATCACCTGAGGTCAGGAGTTTGAGACCAGCCTGCCCAACATGGTGAAACCCCATCTCTACTAAAAATTAGCTAGGTGTGGCAGCACACACCTGCAGTTCCAGCTATCTGGGAGGCTGAGGCAAGAGAATCGCTTGAACCCAGGAGGTGGGGGTTGAAGTAAACTGAGATCGTGCAACTGCACTCCAACCTGGGTGACAAAGTGAGACTCTGTCTCAAAAAAAAAAAAAAAAGAGTTTTCAAGAAAAGTTAGTTAATGTTTTGGAAAGTTTTGGCTAAAATTGTGGTTAAATTAGGTGTGGAAAAATAATTCCACATTATTGGAGTGAGAATCAACATCTAGATGATTTTCATGAGCAAGTCACTTAAAAAGTACCTTTAAGTCCCTGCTATGCTTTCCAGAAATTGATACTGTAATTTATAAATGATGCGTTGAAGGTAACTTGTATAAGAAAGATTATAAGAAACTCTGAGGAGCAGTCACTCGCCCAGAAAAGACCTTATTTATGGTTTTAAAATGGTAACTACTTGGACATTTGTATGTTTTACATTAAAAATTATGCTTTGTGTGATCCTCTCTTTAACTGTTCCTTTAACAAACTCACTAATGACAGTCTGGCTGTGTCAGATTAAGAGGATTTCTACTGTAGTTCAACTGTGAGAGTTCATTTCACTCTTCTTTCATGGTTCTGGGACAATGTAATTGAAAAATCCTGATATAAAGACAAGGTGTTAAAATCAATTACTATTTGCAATTTCCTTGTATGAAACATGATTTTCTTAATATTATACTACCCAAAGAAAATTGAGAAATAAGTAAAAATATACAGCTGATAGATGAGATAGCAAAAGTTACTCAGATTTTCTCATTTCGAATATCTTTCACAACAGACTCATTATTTTAACTCTGATTAACAATTAATTTAAGTTAGGAATTATGAATGCAAGCCCAACCAAAAAATTCTAAAGCATATTTTAATAATATTGGGATCTATAAAAGTTCCATATGAAAAGTGTTTATCAGAAGATGTTTCAAATTCTCCATTTTAGGATGTACCAAAAATGGTTAAAACTCGTGCAAGCTTTCAAGAAACAACAGTGGACAACATCAAATTGACACAAAGGAGATTAGATGGATAGTGAGTTACTTCTCCACTAAGAGATATGAGAGACTTCACCGTAGAAAGTGTGGTTTAAACCACAGCTTAAAATAAGCAGTTCTGGTTATACAGCTAGAGGGAAAGGTTCGTTTCAGAGTGAGGGAACTGGACTAACAAAGGGCGATAGGAGGAGCGCAGAGAAAGTATTAACAGAGGGAAGAAAACTGAGGGTCAGGGAGAAGAAGGGAGCTACCCGAAAGGCAAAGTGTTGGAAATTTTAAGTAAGTTGGTTATTTTAAGGTACTGAGTCTTGAGTCTAGAAATGATTAATTATGGAACATCTGTAAGATAGGTATAAAGTGTTATAGGAGACCTGTGAAATAATGACGGTTCTGCTTATTGGGGAAGCTTCTTCATAGATGAGATGACACTTCATTCCATTTGAAGTATACACATGTTTGGGCTACTTAGAGGGCTTTGTTTGAAGTCTGAGAAGAGGACTAGAAGCGGAGATAGCTATATTGAAAGGGTGTAATGCAAATGACTCATGAACTTAATGAAACAATTTATTTCATTTTTCTGGGAGTTCTGTGATTTTAAAAAGAAATTCCAAAATTAATAAAATTTAATAAGAAATATTTATTCCTTTTATTTCATTAGTTGACATTTATTTATCATAAATTGCATCATTAAATTGGTTATCTGAAAGAACTTACTAAAGTAAAAAAATTAATTAAAAAACTTTTAGTTCAAAAATTGTGTCATTCCTAAATAAAATGAAAGGCAAAATTAAAGTTAACTTTTTTTGTTATAAAAGAAAATGTTGCTTTTTTCCCCAAAAAAAAATTGTTTGTTGTTAAAAGGACAACAAAATTGGATTTTAAATAATTTTGAAGGATTCCAAATTGTTGTCATGTCTCGTTTTATGTTACCTTTAGTGAAATGTATTCCTTAGGTGTAGGGAGTTTTCTCATAAATTAAGTAAAGAAAATGTTCTTCTTAAAGTGACATTCATTTGTACATGATTAATAGAAGGGAGTACCGTTTTATTATTTTTTTTTTCAATGCTCTACTGGCTTTCAGTTGAGAAGTTAGACTTACTTTGTTAAATATGCAAAATAGTGACAAAATAGTCAATCATACAGAAGTTTTTGTAAAATGCATATAGCAGAAGAAAATATGAATATGTTTAATATGTAGAATTATCTAAAATATGTTAGAAAGTCAAATATTTGTAATGAATTTGCACGAATTCAAACATCCATATTTGGGAATTAAATTTTTGTGCATGAGAAACACAATTTTAAAATGACATTTTAAATTAATAAATGTAAAAACATCAATTAAAATATTTTTATCCTACTATCCAGAAAGTACTTTGTCGGATATAACTTTATATATACAAAAAAACTATGTAAACTACATTTACAAATCATAGTCTCATAAAATTATATTGATACATCATTTTTTCTTCAGTTCTTTATTTTAGCATATCTCTTAGCATCTTTTAATATTCAAAATTATTTTTCCAGAACATGATCTTAATGACTTACACAAAGGTTATCCTATTTGATGTGTCAGATTTTATTTGACCACAGATTACTGGCACTTAAACTTTTTAAAGAGTCTCTAACAGTATGGCGATTCCTCAAGGATCTAGACCTAGAAATACCATATGACCCAGCCATCCATTGCTGGTATGGGTAATACCCAAAGGATTATAAATCATGCTGCTATAAAGGAACATGCACACGCTATGTTTTATTGCGGCACTATCACAATAGCAAAGACTTAGGAATCAACCCAAATGTCCATCAAGTGACAGACTGATAAGAAATGTGGCACATATAACACATGGAATACTATGCAGCCATAAAAAAGGATAGTTTTGTCCTTTGTAGGGACATGGATGCAGCTGGAAACCATCATTCTCAGCAAACTATGGCAAGAACAGAAAACCAAACACCGGCATGTTCTCGGCTCATAGGTGGGAACTGAACAAATGAGATCCACCCTTGGACTCAGGAAGAGGAACATCACACACCGGGGCCTATCATGGGGTGGGGGTGGGGGGTAGGGATTCCACTCGGAGTTATACCTGATGTAAATGACGAGTTGATGGGTGCTGACGAGTTGATGGGTGCAGCACACCAACATGGCACAAGTATACATATGTAACAAACCTGCACGTTATGCACATGTACCCTAGAACTTAAAGTATAATAATAATAAAATTAAATTAAATTTTTAAAAAAAGAGTCTCTAATGTAACCATGGGGACGAACTACCTGAGACCTAAATGTCTCTACCCATCTCTTAAAAGTACAGTACAGGGCTAGGGTTAGGTAAATAAGCCTTGTGCATCTTAAAGCTTTTGATTCATAGTATGAATTAGCTTTCCAATTTGTATGCTGCTTTCTCTAAACTTCCCCATCCTGAGTAGTATCTTTGTTTTTTTGTGTGTGTTTTTAAATTATTTAGAGCTAAACTGTGAGGATGCAAATGCATAAGAATAACATAGTGGACTTTGGGACTCGGGGGAAAGGATGGGAAGTGGGTGAGGGATATAAGACTACAAACTGGGTGCACTGTATCCTGCTTGGGTGATAGGTACACCAAAATTTCACAAATCACTACTAAAGAACTAAAGTAACCAAATACCACCTGTTCTCCAATAACCCATGGAAACAAAAAAAAATTTAAAAAACATTTTTTAAGGTTTAACATTGTTTACGATTATTAGCGATTTGTATATTTTTGTAAATTTTATATTAATGTACTTTTCTGTTAATTTATATAGTTGCCTTTTGCCATTTAGGTTGCAAATATTTTTCTCCTCTTTACTTGCTTTGATATTTTGTTTATGGGATTTTGAAATGCAGATACTTACACTTCAGTGAGCTGAATCAAAGAATCTTTCTTTCTCTCTCTCTCTCTCTCTCTCTCTCTCTCTCTCTCTCTCTCTCTCTCTCTCTCTCTCCCCCTTCCTTCCTTCTCTTTCTTCTTTCTTTCCCTCTCCTTTTCTCCACTTCTTCTTCTCCTTCTCCTTCTCCTTCTCCTTCTCCTTCTCCTTCTCCTTCTCCTTCTCCTTCTTCTTCTTCTTCTTCTTCTTCTTCTTCTTCTTCTTCTTTCTTCTTCTTTCTTCTTTTTTTGAGACTGAGTATCTCTGTGTCACACAGGCTGGAGTGCAGTGGCACGATTTCAGCTCACTGAAGCCTCGACCTCCTGGGTTTAAGTGATCCTCCCATCTAACCCCTCAAGTAGCTGGGACTAGAGTTGTGCGCCACCACACCTAGCTAATTTTTCAAATTTTGTAGATACAGGGTCTTGCCCTGTTGCCCAGGCTGGTCTTGAATTCCTGAGCACAAATAATCCTCCTGCCTGAGCCTCCCAAAGTGCTGGAATTACAAGAATGAGCCACCGTGCCCAGGCGAATCTCACTTTCTTTTTTCTAAGCTGTTAGGTATGTGTGTGTGTGTGTGTGCGCGTGTGCGTGCATATATGTGTATGTGTATATATGTTTGTACGTCTGTGGTGGACTATAGTAAATGGCACAGAAGACACAAAATCACACAGGTAAACTTTGAAATGTCAGTTTACCATATATCATTCTAATCATTTGGGGCAAAGTCAAAGAGCCTATGTGAAGAGTTCACATGTTTATGAATTAGAAGAATCATTTGAGTTGTAAGGGTAAGTTGAAAATGTCTTGGGGTTAATTATTTTTTTTTCCAAATGAAGATATTACTTTGACAATCAGGAACCAGGACATACTCTCCTCAAAATGGCAAATTTGGTTGATTTTGAAAATACAGAAGAAACAATTCTCAGTAAGATGAAAAGTTAGGCTGCAATTGTCACAACAAAACTTTTATCTGATGAGAACTTGAAGCTGACTACAGGGGTGACAATAAATGTTTCCCATTAGAAGTGACACTGCACATTTTAGATGATGAAATACCATTGTTATTCGTTGTAGAACTTTAATGTTGCCAGAATATTTCATTCAGGCTCTACATGTGGTAAAATTTCATCAAGTGGCGTTGCTGCATGAGGTAAAATTTCACTAAGTTAAAAATGCTTATGAACACTATTTTATAAAATATGTATTTATATATTTGGCAAAATTATAGAGAAAAGTAAGAAATGAAAAACATAAATTTCAGGGTAGTAGTTACCTTTGGGATAGAGGGAAGCGGGTGTAATCAGGGAGGTTAAATAGGGAGCAACAACTGGACTGGGAATGTCTAAGTCGGTGCTGGTCACACAGGGTTGTTTTACAGTATTCCTTATATCTTGTATATGCATTGTGAATAGGCTTTGTTTGAATAGGATATTGAAATGTTTTAATAACTAACTTTAACAATCACAAAAATGTTTACAGTGAATACAAGAATGGTCAAAACACATTGAATGCATCATATGAACCCTCAAGTCCTGGTTCCCTTCCTGGTCATTTTCTCACACTGTGTTGACTAATGACTTCTCATGTCTCTGTGCTGCTTCTAGTGCTCCCTCATTCCTCTCTGATGCTTAGCCCTCCTTGTTTTGGTGTCCAGAGTTTTCTCTGATGAGATATCCTAGGAAAGTTCTCCCCAGCAGCATACAAATAAACTTGAGTTCCCAAATCTGACTTGCCTCCAGTGCAGAGTTGACTTACCTATGCCTTATTGCCTTGGAATTGCGTATTCATGCTCCATGTTTTCCACATGGGGAGTCGGGTAGTATAGTAAGCTAATCTATGAAAGTTGTTAATAAAAGAAGTAGAGTCTCTCCTCTTGTATTTCTCCTGTCAATTTAGAGACAATGTACCCTGCCTTTGTTGTCTGCTTAAAACTGTGAAGTGATAGTTTCCATTCTACATCTCTTTTCTCAGGTCCAAACCTCTGTATTCAGCTGTATGCACACTTGTATGTCAGATATACATAAAAATGAATGCATGGTTTTTCACACTTATCCAAAACCTCCTCTTTCTGTCCCACATTTTGACTAACGGCAGAGTTACTGTCTGGTGGTTCAGGTAAGGCACATAGGAGATGTCCTAAAGCCATCTCCTCCTCACCTCTCCATTTTTAGTGATGTTTCCTTTGCCATCGGTCTCCTTTTCTGCATCCCTCTGTTGTAGTCCAGGGCTTCATTTTTACTCAGCTGGATTATGTATGGAGGAAAAAATTTTAAAAATTACAAATGGCCTCCCTGCTGATCTATAATGTCATCTACGCAAATTTATTCTCTACCCAAGGTGAATGCTATAGCACATTCATCTGTCAATGCCATTCTTCTGCTCAAAAATCATAATGTCTTCTCATTGTCCATATCAGTGGTCCCCAAATACATACCTCAGAGGGACAGAAAGATGAGTAAGTAATGTGCATAAAAAAAATTAGCACTTCCATTTATATTTGTTTTGAATGTAATACAAGGATACAATGCTTTATATAATAAAACGATAGTATCAAGAAAAACTTCATTTTACATTAAAGTGTGTTTGAAGCATAGAATGCATTTTAAAAATGTTTTCACCAAAACCATTGTCTATCACTTGAAATACTAAATTCTTATATTGATATTGAAAAAATTTTCATAATCTAAGATGTTATTATTGTTAAACAATAGTGTAGTAGTCTTGTCTTGCTGGACATTTCATATGAGTGTTCTATACAATTATTTACTGCCATCAAGTTTGTGTCCTATTTGTTCATACATCTATAATGTGTGTTTATATATATGGGTATGCATGTGTGTGTGTATATATATGTATGTATATATGTATGTGTGTATATATGTATGTATATATATGTATGTGTATATATATATATATATATATATACACACACACACACACAGTGGTGGGAAAGAACTAATGCACTGAGCTGATTTTATTTCAGATGCTTGCTGTGCAGTTATGACATTTGGGTTATACAATCTGCCCAAATTATGGCTAACCTGTTAAAAAGCTCCATGATATTGCAGTACTGGGGAATAATGGGCAATTCCTTAAATCTTAAAGATTAATATGTTCAATAATTGCAGTACATTATTGAATTTATGTTTTAAAAATCTTGATATGTCTTTTTAATTGCCTGTGTTCAAGATAGTTAAAGTGTATTCAGTTATTTTTATGCCCTCAAGATAAAGGCACCTGGGATTTTTACTCAGAGCAGATATTTTGGTGGTATTTATTGGTCAATGAAGATTTCTCATGGAATTTTCTGTAAACTCTGTTGCTCCAATGTCTGGATAGTGTGTTTATGGTTCTTGGGCTTTCTTCCTTTCTTCAGTCTTTAGGGTAACTAAAACTGTGTTTTAGTTTTCATTAATCTACTGTAAAATTTTCTGTTCTAAATGAATGATTATTTGGAGGCAAAATGCAGTCAGAAATTAAAATAAACACATAACTCTAAGCATGTCCACAGATCCACCTTCTGTATTGCACTGAGTTAATAATTTGTGCAATTCAATATTCATTATTCTAAGCTTTTTGAGACGAGGGAATGGGTCTGACTCAATTGCTTAGGCTGGAATGCACAGGCATGATCATAGATCATAGCTTACTGCAATCTCCTGGGCTCAAGGAATCCTTCCACTTCAACCTCCTGAGTAGCTGAGACTATAAGCATGCGTGCCATCATGCCTGGCTAATTTTAACCTTTTTCTTTCTTTCTTTCTTTCTTTCTTTCTTTCTTTCTTTCTTTCTTTCTTTCTTTCNTTTCCTAGTCCCTTTAGTCAGACCCACAAAATATAATATTTCAATAAAAGACATTAAGAGTGAATTCTAGGGTGATGCTAGTTAATTAATAATGCTTAATCTATTACTTTTATTTATAAATAATTCCCTAGGAGTTTGTGTACTATACAGAATAAATGACAGTCAAAACTTTCAATGAGACTGATTGACTACAATAGGTGTTATCCATTTAATTATCTATAACATATCACTTGTGCATTTACTATTTCCAGTAATCTAATTTCTGGCTAAGCAATCTCTCTAATATTATGGAAAGAAAATATTTAAGATGAAGTAAAGGTAACACTGAAAAATACAAAGATAAGCTATCATCTATTGGTGCCAGATACAATGTGACTGAAATACTGATTTTAAAATAAACATTCTGGAATCATGACAGGAAATGTATTTTATGTCTTAAACTCGAGTCTATAAAAGCTAGAATGGGTAGACAGAATTGGTATGGTAAGTGGGTTCTGCAGCTGTGTTGGCTCCACAGATGCTTTGCATGTGTTGTTCTTGAAGAGCAAATAAAAGAGAAACCCCCTCATTTTTCAAGAGCATGGGAGTACTTTTTTTTTATTTTAATAATGGTACTAGATATGATTCTCATTCTATTTTCTTAAAATATTTGAAACAGTGAGTAGACACGTCATCTTGAAGACACAGCTGTTCAGACGATCAGGCACAAAAGAAGCCCGACAATATTCTCAAAGTGAAATTGCAATTGTAATTATGTGAATGTTAGCTACTGGAATTATAAACATGGGGCCCCAAGAGGAAAACTGGGAAGCTGCCAACTTCATTTTCTGAAACTATTCACATATATCACAAAGAAACTTACACTTTTCACCCTTCTCCACTTATTGGCATGCAAACCATCTCGTTGCTCTCTGTTTGAAGAGCTGCTCTTGCTTCTCTTGCTTCTTCTAGTCAAAGGTGGAAGTCAGGTGGCTGGAAGTTGCTTAAATGATTTCCTCTCATCTGCCCATAATGAACAGCTGCAGTAAATTGTTCAACATCATGTTGAATATGCATAACCCAATGCACAGCTCAGATTTTTTAATGTAACTTTATATTCTTGGCTATTCCAGTGTTTGCATTGTTCATTTTAAAACATTTAAAAATTGATACAAATCAAATTATTGTTGCAGTTTGATACTAAAAGAAGACATTATTACAGGACCATTGAGATATGTTTTTTAAAAAATATTAGTATACATAAAGTTATGGGATACATGTGCAGAACATGCAGGTTTGTTACATAGGTATACACGTGCCATGGTGGTTTGATGCACCCATCAACCCATCATCTACATTAGGTATTTCTCCTAATGCTATCCCTCCCCTAGCCCCATAACCACTGAAAGACCCCTGTGTGTGATGTTCCTTTCCTTGTGTCCATGTGTTCTCATTGTTCGACTCCCACTTATGAATGAGAATATGTGATGTTTAGTTTTCTGTTCCTGTGTTAGTTTGCTGAGAATGGTGGTTTCCAGCTTGATCCATGTCCCTGCAAAGGACATGAACTCATCCTTTTTTTATGGCTGCATAGTATTCCATGGTGTATATGTGCCACATTTTCTTTATCCAGTCTATCAATGATGGACATTTGGGTTGGTTCCAAGTCTTTGCTATTGTGAACAGTGCTGCAATAAACATACATGTGCATGTGTCTTTCTAGTAGAATGATTTATAATCCTTTGGGTATATACTTCATAATGGGGTTGCTGGGTCAAATGGTATTTCTGGTTCTAGATCTTCGAGGAATCGCCACACTGTCTTCCACAATGGTTGAACTAATATACACTCCCACCAACAGTGTAAAACTATTCCTATTACTCCATATCCTCTCCAGCATCAGTTGTTTCCTGATTTTTAATGATCACCATTCTATCTGTCGTGAGATGGTATCTCATTGTGGTTTTGATTTGCATTTCTCTAATGACCAGTGATGACGAGCTTTTCTTCATATGTTTGTTGGCCGCATAAATATCTTCTTTTGGGAAGTGTCTGTTCATATCTTTTGCACACTTTTTGATATATTTTTTTTCTTGTAAATTTGTTTATGTTCCTTGTAGATTCTGGATATTAGCCCTTTGCCAGATGGATAGATGCAACAATTTACTCCCATTCTGTAGGTTGCCTGTTCACTCTCGTGATAGTTTCTTTTGCTGTGCAGAAGTTCTTTAGTTTAATCAGATCCCATTTGTCAGTTTTGGCTTTTTTTTGAAATTGCTTTTGGTGTTTTAGTCATGAAGTCTTTGCCCATGCCTATGTACTGAATGGTATTGCCTAGGTTTTCTTCTAGGGTTTTTATGGTTTTAGGTCTTACTTTTAAGTCTTCAATCCATCTTGAGTTAATTTTTGTATAAAGTGTCAGGAAGGGGTCCAGTTTCAGTTTTCTGCATATGACTAGCCAGTTATCTCAACACCATTTGTTAAATAGGGAATCCTTTCCCCATTGCTTGTTGTCAGGTTTGTCAAAGATCAGTTGGTTGTAGATGTGTGGCATTATTTCTGAGGCCTCTTTTCTGTTCCATTGGTTTATATATCTGTTTTGGTACCAGTACCATGCTGTTTTGGTTACATTAGCCTTGTAATATAGTTTGATGTCAGGTAAAATGATGCCTTCAGCTTTGTCATTTTTGCTTAGGATTGTCTTTGCTATATGGACTCTTTTTTGGTTGGGCTCTTTTTTGATTCCATATAAAATTTAAAGCAGTTTTTTCTAACTCTGTGAAAAAAGTCAATGGTAGCTTGATGAGGATATCATTGAATCTGTAAATTACATTGGGCAGTATGGCCATTTTCATGATATTGATTCTTCCTATCCATGAGCATAGAATGTTTTCCATTTGTTTGTGTCATCTCAAACAATTTCCTTGAGCTCTGGTTTGTACTTCTCCTTGAAGAGGTCCTTCACATCCTTTGTAAGATGTATTCCTAGGTATTTTATTCTCTTTGCAGCAATTGTGAATGGGAGTTCACTCATGATTTGGCTCTCTGATTGTCTATTATTGGTGTATAGGAATGCTTGTGATTTTTTTCACATCGATTTTATATCCTGAGACTTTGCTGAAACCGCTTATCAGCTTAAGGAGATTTTGGGCTGAGATGATGGGTTTCTCTAAGTATACAATCGTGTCATCTGCAAACAGAGACAATTTTACTTCTTCTCTTCCTATTTGAATATGCTTTATTTCTTTCTCTTACCTGATTGCCCTGGCCGGAACTTTCAATACTATGTTGAATAGGGGTGATGAGAGAGGACATCCTTGTCTTGTACTGGTTTTCAAAGGGAATGCTTCCAACTTTTGCCCATTTACTATGATACTGCCTGTGGGTTTATCATAAACAGCTCTTATTATTTTGAGATACGTTCCATCAATACCTAGTTTATTGAGAGTTTTTTAGCATGAAGGGTTGTTGAATTTTATTGAAGGTCTTTTCTGCATCTATTGAGATAATTATCTGGTTTTTGCCATTGGTTCTGTTCATGTTATGGATTACATTTATTGATTTGTGTGTGTTTTACCAGCCTTGCATCTTTGGGACATAAATGCTTAAACCAGGAAAAGTGTTCTGGAGGTGAGCAGTGAATTAGAATGCTGAAGAACTTGTCCTTTCTCATGACTGTTTTACTTGTGAACTTAGTAAGTGGTTTCGTCTCTATTTCATCCTCTCTCAGATGGTAAGAATAATGCTTGTCATAACCATATCAATAGAGAATTGTGAAGGACCTTGAAACTGTAACCAGGCCGGGCGCGGTAGCTCAAGCCTGTAAGCCCAGCACTTTGGGAGGCCCAGACGGGCGGATCACGATCATCCTGGTTAACACGGTGAAACCCCGTCTCTACTAAAAATACAAAAAAACTAGCCAGGCAAGGTGGCGGGCGCCTGTAGTCCCAGCTACTCTAGAGGCTGAGGCAGGAGAATGGCATAAACCCGGGAGGCAGAGCTTGCAGTGAGCTGAGATCCGGCCACTGCACTCCAGCCCAGGCGACAGAGCAAGACTCCGTCTCAAAAAAAAAAAAAGAACTGTAACCTACTATCCACTTACAGTTACTCACAAGTGTGTTGAAAATAAAGTACTGAATCTTAAAGACATAGTCAAGATGAAAACTGGTTCAAGATGGAAACTGAATTAAAAAGATTGTCAATTGGTCAGGGCCCTTTCTATTGCTACATTTCATAATAGTAGCAGCTGTCTATTGACATTTATATTTTCCACAGTAAAAATGAAAGACAAGACTCTAATCATAGAAATAGTGTTTTTCTCTACACAGAATAAAAGACCATGCAAAAAGGTAAAGATATAGCGACTTTAAGAAATATTTAATTTCAAATTTTGGCTTTAGTTCTGAATCAAACCAAGTATGGAACTGCATATGCCAACAGGACTTCTTCCCTTAATAACAACTGCCTAACTACCATATGCTATATGAATACTGGGCAGTTAAAAATATAAGATCAAAAGCAAAACTATAATATCCTATAAGACAGTGTACTTATGACTTCCAAAAAAGATGAAATTTATTCAACAAAATACAAAAGTGCAAACTGCAAACTGCAGAGGTAAAATTTAAAATACATTAAGATAACTATCAGAAATTCTGATTTGTAACCATCGAAATCAATGAAAAAAAAAAAACAAAATAAGAACTACACACTGACACACTGAGAGATGATGTTTTGTAATATACATAAGAAGCAAAAGATTTATCAATATCCAAAAATAAACACAAAGAATCTTGTAATTTCCAAGAAAAAGAATAACTCAAAATAATAGGGAAAAATTTTAATAGGTACTTCACAGAAAGAAAATCTGAACAGCTAATAAAAGATGCCCAGTCTAATAAATAGTCAAGTAAATAAAAATTAAAACCACATTGAAAGATCATTTATAACTCACCATAGTGGGAAAAAAACCAGTTTGTTAATGTATTGTGTTGTTGAGGATGAGGGTTAACCAGATCACTTATATAAGACTTCTCATGGATACAAAATAATATAACTACTCTGAAAAATAAATTGGCTTAATCTGTACACTCTTTTGTGTTTCTGTCTTTGTATTTCCTATAAATTAAGAAAATATTTATTTAGTATTTCTGCATGAATTAATTTCAAGGTAACCAAATAAGTGGATAAGGAAAAGTTTTGCTATATAGAAGAATTCCAAAGCTAATAACATTCAGGATAAATGAATAGAATTATAGAGTCACCATTTTTTCAAACCCTTAGAAAAAATATTTAGGTAGCTTTCAATAATAGATGCTATACCCATTGGGTGATATTTTTATGGGGAATCTTGTAATGAAGTAATTAGACTGACACTATCTGAACCCACTGATTGAGCTCAGAAGATCTAAAATTGGGGCAATAGGCAGTATAGAGCATCACATATTAAAGTTTCTTACTCAGAAAAAAAATTATACTTCGTTTAATCAAATCAGTTTACAGGGAATACGAGGAATATGGATGGTAAACAAACAGCATGATTTTACGGATCGGTAAAATCCAAATGTGGAGAACATTTCACGATAATGTTTTTCAGCGACGTGGTTTCTCCAACAAATCAATAGCAATAGAAGATACAAAAGAATAATAGGATTGTTGTAAAGGAGAAAAGGATGCAAGAGGTCAAGATAAGTATGACAAAACATAAGTATCACTTGAATTTGATTGGTCACCAACCTATAAGCAAATAGTCAATTAAATGTTAATAAGGTGAAAATAAAATGTGACACTAGGTATTAGATGACATTAAGGAAAGTGTTTTGTTAGGTATAATAATGTCATGAATGTTTTCTTTAAAATGTTGCAAGATAAAGATCTATGCTGAAGTGTTTGCAGGTGAAATGAGATATCTTACATTTGCTTTAACAAAACAAAGCTGCTAAGATAATAGAATTAAGTGTTTTTAATAAATTATTAGTCATAAGGGTGGTGATGAAAAACAAGAGGTCTAGGATAACATCTGGATTTTGCCTTTGGTTTCAAGGGTGGTGCCTTTTGCCAAGACAGGTGATACAGAAGCAACAGCAGGCTTCAGAAATTAAAATGAATTTAAATTTTGAACATAAGTTTTAAGAGTCACAAAGGGCTCAGTTGAGTTTGGAAACTATAAATTATCAGCAGCCATCCACTGCTTTGTGAAATGTCCTAAAATTTCCTTCCGCAGTACCTAGGGGTGTCGCTACAAGTGCAGTGAAAAAAATGTCTGGATCGATCTACTTTGGAATGTTAGTAGGTCAGATACAACGAAAGACCAAAAAGACATGAGCAATGGGGATTGTTGCAAGAGATAAGTTAAATGATATGTTATCCTAGGTTGTATAGGAAAGTGCTAAGTCCGTTAAATGGTGATGGGAGCCGGGCGTGGTGGCTCACACCTGTAATCCGTTTGAGACCAACCTGACCAATATGGTGAAACCCTGTCTCTACTGAAAATACAAAAATTAATCGGATGTGGTTGCATGCTCCTGTAGTTACAGCTACTCAGGAGGCTATGACAGGAGAATTGCTTGAACCCAGGAGATGGAGGTTGCAGTGAGCCCAGATTGCTCCATTGCACTTTAGCCTGGGTGACAGAGAGAGATTCTGTCTCAAAAAAAAAAAAAAAAAAAAAAAAAAAAAAAAAAAAAAAAAAAAAAAAAAAAAAAAAAAGGTGTTGATGGGTTATCAAGTCTTCAGATAATATCAGTAAGGGTGGATAGAGGATAATAGGCATCTCAGAGGAGGTACGTATTGTAAAATCATCAAATAATGATCAGAATACAGCAGTGGAGGGTTAAAGCAAAATGCTGCTACTTGATTTTTGGGGTTCTATAGTTAAGTAAGAAGGAATACAAAGTTTTAGCTTGCATGCTATTTAGAAGGGAGTAGAAGAACCCATCTGTGAATAGATTGGCAGTATAGAGTAGATGCTAGGTGATAGATAAGTGTTCTAGAATAAAAGGCAAGGGTCAGTAGCAAAAAGAATGCTAGGTGTGAAAGAATGGGTGTCCCAGAATAGGACAGAGATAAGAGAAATGAGGGTGAACTGGTCAGGGGCCAGCACTTTGGCTGATGACCAAAGAAAAGTGGAGGAAAACATGTTAGATGAGCGGCTCTTCAGCCTTAGGGGCAGACCAAGTCCCAAGTGCTGCAAAAGCCTCATGAGATTAACAAATTTTAGGCGCTACTTATCATTGAAAAGGAATGTCACTGGGAATTTACTTATCTTGTCTCTGAAGAATCCTTTTTCTCAGGCTGTTAAAGAAAGAAAAAAAAAAAAACCAACACATCTATGCTTATTCCTTATTTTAAGATTTAGTTATTTTTATATTAATAATCAGTTGTATCACATTCCTATTATATATACTTTGCTATTTTTTAAATTTTTATTATTTTTAATTATAATTCAAGTTCCAGGATACATGTGCAAAACGTGTATGTTTGTTACATAGGTATACATGTGCCATGGTTGTTTGATGCACCCATCAACCCATCATCTACATTAGGTAATTCTCCTAAGGTTTTCCCTCCTTCCTAGTCCCCCCCGCCCCCCGACAGGCACAGTGTTTGATGTTCCCCTCCCTGTGTCCATGTGTTCTCATTGTTCAACACCTTATGAGTGAGAACATGCAGTGTTTGGTTTTCTGTTCCTGTGTTAGTTTGCTGAGAATGGTGGTTTCCAGCTTGATCCATGTCCCTGCAAAGGACATGAACTCATCCTTTTTTATGGCTGCATAGCATTCCATGGTGTATATGTGCCACGTTTTCTTTATCCAGTCTATCATTGATGGACATTTGGGTTGCTTCCAAGTCTTTGCTATTGTGAACAGTGCTGTAATAAACATATGTGTGCATGTATCTTTATAGTAGAATGATTTATAATCCTTTGGGCATATACCCAGTAATGGGATTGCTGGGCCAAATAGTATTTCTGGTTCTAGGTCTTTGAGGAATCATCACCCTGTCTTCCACAATGGTTGAACTAATGTGCACTCCCGCCAACAGTGTAAAACCTTTCCTGTTTCTCCCCATTATCTCCAGCATCTGTTGTTCCCTGATGTTTTAATGATCGCGATTCTATCTGTCGTGAGATGGTAAATCATTGTGGTTTTGATTTGCATTTCTCTAAGGACGTGTAATTATGAGTGTTTTTTCATATGTGTTTTGGCCGCATAAATGTCTTCTTTTGAGAAGTGTCTGTTCGTATCCTTTACCCACTTTCCATTAAGTTGTTTGTTTTGTTCTCATAAATTTGTTTAAGTTCCTTGTAGATTCTTGATATTAGTTGCCTGTTCATGCTGATGACAGTTTCTTTTGCTGTGCAGAAGCTCTTTAGTTTAATTAGATGCCACCACCAGGACCCTGCGTTTCAAGCACAAAACCGTGTGGCCGTTTGGGCAGACACTGAGTTAGCTGCAGGAGTTTTTTTTCATACCCACTTGAAGAGGCAGTCTGTCCCTTAGCAGAGCTTGAGCTCTGTGCTGGGAGATCTGCTGCTCTCTTCAGAGCTGGCAGGCAGGAACGTTTGAGTCTGCTGAAGCTGCGCCCACAGATGCCCCTTCTCCCAGGTGCTCTCTCCTCGGGAGACGGGATCTTTATCTATAAGCGCGTGACTGGGATTGCTGCCTTTCTTTCAGAGATGCTCTACCCAGAGAAGAGGAATCTAGAGAGGCAGTGGCTTTGCTGAGCTGTGGTGGGCTCCACCCAGTTTGAACTTCCTAGCAGCTTTTTTTACATTGCATGTGGAAAACTGCCTACTCAAGCCTCAGTAATGGCAGACGCCCCTCTCCCCACCAAGCTCAAGCGTCCCACATCGACTTTAGACTGCTGTGCTGGCATCAAGAGTTTCAAGCCAGTGGATCTTAACTTGCTGGGCTCCCTGGGGGTGGGATCTGCTGAGCTAGACCTCTTGGTTACCTGGTTTCAGCCCCCTTTCCAGGGGAGGGAATGGTTCTGTCTCGCTGGTGTTCCAGGCACCACTGGGGTATGAATAAAAACTCCTGCAGTTAGCTCGTGTCTGCCCAAACGGCCGCCTGGTTTGGTGCTTGAAACCCAGAGCCCTGGTGGTGTAGGC
The DNA here is from genome assembly GCF_001698545.2 of Rhinopithecus bieti. Taxonomy (NCBI): domain Eukaryota; kingdom Metazoa; phylum Chordata; class Mammalia; order Primates; family Cercopithecidae; genus Rhinopithecus; species Rhinopithecus bieti. Next base: position 325,550 of record NW_016826102.1, read on the forward strand.
ACCAAAAGGAATCTCCTGGTCTGTGCGTTGCGAAGGCCTTGTGTAATTTCTGGGCCGGAATGCACTGTTCCTCATGGCATGGTCCCTCACAGCTTCCCTTGGCTAGGGGAGGGAGTTCCCCAATCCCTTGCACTTCCCTGGTGAGGCAACACCTCATCCTGCTTTGGCTCACCCTCTGTAGGCTGCACACACTGTCCAACCAGTCTCAATGAGATGAGCTGGGTACCTTCGTTGGAAATGCAGAAATCACCTGTCCTCTACGTTTATCTTGCTGGGAACTGCAGACCAAAGATGTTTCTATTTGGCCATCTTGCCAGTCACTGAGATATGTTTTAATTTATTTTCTGCATATTTTGGAAATTCCTAGCAACCTTTGGCAAAAGCTAGAGAAAATGTTCCTTTTCAAAGTTCCAAAAACATTTTATTTAGTCTCTTTCATGATTACTCCTCACAATAATTAATCCCATTTTGGGCTGTTGATGATACTCATTTGCTCTTGTCAAATAATGTATCCCTTTCCACATTTTCTTCTCTATTGTTAGGACAGTATTAAACTTTGTAACTTTTGATTAGTTTTCACTTTTTTTACTCAGTTCTTCTGTGTGTCCAGCTGTACATTTGTGGTATCCTTTAATGTTTTCAAAACATTTTAATTTTTCAAAATTATTAACTCTCTAGGTGTGTCTTATTATTGTTTTAAATTTCCTCCTAAATTCTACTTTATTGCTTTTAGTCTAACTTGATATTTTTTTCATATAATATCTTCAAACAATAGGAAAAAATATTGGTTATCATTTGCATTTAAGGTAATATGGTTTGTGTCTGTGTCCTCACCCAAATGACATTTTAAAATATAATCCCCAGTGTAGGAGGCAGGGCCTAGGGTGAAGTGATTAGATTGTGGGGGTAGATTTCTCATGAATGGTTTAGTACCATCCCCTTGGTACTGTTCTCAGAATACTGAGTGAGTCCTTGTGAGATCTGTTGGTTTAAAAGTGTGTGGCACCTCTTGTCTCTCTCGCTTGGTCCTGCTCCTGCCGTGTGAAATGCCTGCTCCCTCTTTGCCTCCTGCCATGATTGGAAGTTTCCTGAAGCCTCCACAGAAGCAAAAACAACTATGCTTCCTGTACAGCCTGCAAAACTCTAAGACAATTAAACTTCTTTTCTTTATAAAATTTCTAGTCTCATATGAGATATGAGAGGTTAGAATTGTCTGCTGTGGCTAAATGCATTGTTCTTTCCCCAAATTTACCTTAATTGAATTACTTCTATAGCATTTGACAGTATTCATCGTTTATGTTTTTGCCTTTTTCAAACTCTTCCTCCTACCTTAGGCATACTACTTCTCCATAGAAGCTTCTGTTTCTCTCCTAGCCCCTTAACTATATCTCAGAGTCTTATTCAGATTTGTGTATATTCCTATATCACTAAGCCTGCTCTACTTCTTCCTTTTTTCCATGTTTTCACCTCACGGTGAAGGCTCACAAATCTCTATCATTTTTGCTCTCTCCCCTCAACTCCAGAACCATATAGTCGGATTCTACTGGAGATCTCCACTGGGTTCAGATACTGTAACGTTAGCTTGTCCAAAACAGGACTTTTTTTCATTTTCCTTTATCCCACCCTGATTCCAGCCCATATGTCCCCATTACTATTTGAAAAAAGAAAAGAGCCAAGGATGTCATCATTTGGATGCCGTCTTCCTTCTCATCTTATGTCTCACAATACTCATCTAGATTCATCAAATTTAGCTTTTCAATACCTATAGCAGATTGACTAATTCAACATCGTTTCCAGCCCTCTTTGATCTTGCCTTCTTGTATGTTAGAAATTGGAAAATGATAAAACTACATATTTCCAGACTTTCTTGTAACTAAGTCTCTTCATCTGACCTACGTGCCACCAAATAGGGAAAAAAGCAGTAGTCACACTCACTGAATATCATATCTCTTGCCAAAACTTAATGGTGGAGCTGTATGACTTTTTGTGGACTGCTAATGCAAAGTTTCTAGTATCATAGGTCCAAAAGGATAAAGAATGATTAAATATTTCTCCTGAGTTTTCTCGACCTCAATTTTCTTCAGGCTGCATAGCATCCAAACTTGATGCTTTTGTTCACCTAAGGATCCTGTGAACATCTTTCATAATCTTTCTATACCTTTCAGCTTAAATTCACAAGAATAGGCTTTGCTGTTTTTAACTGAAAATCCTGATGAATACAATATATCGCAAATTTGTTTGATTTTTCCATCACAGAAGTAATTACCTTTGTTCAGCCATTCTTTATCCCCATAAGAAAAGCCATTGTGTCTGAATTATTTTTTATGTTCTCTTTTCAATTTTATCTTTCATTGATCTATACTAAATGTATATATTTTAGGGTTTTTGTGATAATTTAATATATTCACATAATTTGTAAAGATCAAATCAGTATAATTGTGATATTCATCATCTTAAATATTTGTCTTTTCTTTATGCTAGAAACTTTTGAATTATTTTCTGCCAGCTACATTGAAATATACAATAGATTATTATAAACTATAGTCACAGTACTGATCTATGAAACTAGGTCTTATTTCTTCCATCAAACTGTGTGTTTCCATCCATTAATCAACCTCTCTTTATTCCCCTCGCTTGCCCCTCAACCTTTCCTGTCCTCTATTCACCACCAATCTACTGTCTTCCTTCATGAGACCCACTTTTTTAGCTCCCATATATGAATATGCAATATTTGTCTTTTTGTACTTGGCTTGTATCATGACTTCCAGTTCTATCCATGCTGCTACAAATGACATGATTCGTTCTTTTTTTTTTTTTGAATCATGACAAATGACATGATTCATTCATTTATTTGGCTGAATAGTATTCTATTTGTATATATACATTTTCTTTATCCACTCATTCATTGATGGGCACTTAGGTTGATTCTATATTTTGGCTGTGGTGAATAGTGCTGCAGTAAACATAGGAGTGTAGATATCTCTTTGATATATTGATTTCCTTTGTTTTTGATATATACTCAGTAGTGTAATTGCTGAATCATGTGGAAATTCTTTTTTAAATTTTTTTGAGGAAACTCCATATAGTTTTCCATATTGGCTGCATTAATTTACACTCCCACCAACCATGTGCAAGGATTCCTCTTTTTCTGCATTCTTGTCAGCATTCATTGTTCCTGTCTTTTTGATAAAAGCCATTTTAACTGGGGTGAAATGATATTTCGTTGTGGTTTCATTCTCATTTCTCTGATTATTAGTGACGAACTTTTTATCTGTTGTCTATCTGTATGGCGTCTTTTGAGAAATGTCGATTTAGTTCTTTTGCTTATTTTTAAATCAATTTTTTTTTTTTTTTTTTTTTTTTTTTTTTGCTATTTAATTGTTTAAGCTCCTTGTATAGTCTGGTTATTAATTCCTTGTCAGATGGATAGGTTGTAAATATTTTCTCCCATTCTGTGGATTGTCTCTTCACTGTGTCCATGTTTTCCCTGATGTGCAGAAGTTTTTAGTTTGATATAATCCTATTTGTCTATTGTTGCCAACTTTGCCTGTGCTTTTAATGTTTTGCACAAAAATTCATTTCCAAGACCAATATCCTGGAGCATTTCCCCAAAGTTTTTGTTAGTACTTTTACAATTTGAGGTCTTAGACTTCAGTCTGTAATGTATTTTGATTTAATTTTTGTGTTAAAGGTGAAGATCTAGTTTTATTCTTCTGTGTTAATTATCCAGTTTCTCCAGCACCATTTATTAAAGAGACTGTCCGTTCCCCATTGTTTGTTATTGGAAACTTTGTTGAAAATGAGTTGGCTATAAATATGTGGATTTATTTCTGGGTTATCTATTCTTCTCCTTTAGTATATATATGTCTGTTTTTAATGCCAGTATTTTACTTATTTGGTTATTATAGCTTTGTAGACTATTTTGAATTCAGATGATGTGATGCTTCCAGCTTTGTTCTTTTTGCTCAGGATTACTTTGCCTCTTTAAAATCTTCTAGGGTTCCATAGAAATTTTAGGATGTTTTTTGTACTTGTGTGAAGCATGACATTGGTTTTTTGATAAGGATTGCAATGAATCTATAAATTGCTTTGGGTAGAATTGTTGCACAATATTAATTCCTTCAATCCACAAGCATGGAATATCTTTCCTTTTTTTGTGTGTGTCTTCTTCAATTCCTTTCATCAGTGTTTTGTAGTTCTCCTTGTATAAATCTTCCAATTCTTTGACTAAATCGGTTCCTAGGTATTTTATATTCTTTGTAGCTCTTGTAAATAAAATTACTTACTTTCTTTTTTTTTTTTTCTTTTTTTTTTTGAGACTAGGTCTCACTCTGTTGGCCAGGCTGGAGTGCAATGGCGTGATCTCAATTCAATGCAACCTCCGCCTCCCAGGTTCAAGTGATTGTCCTATCTCAGTCTCCCAAGTAGCTGGTATGTGCCATGCCTGGCTAATCTTTTGTATTTTTAGTAGAGATGAGGTTTCATCATGTTGGCCAGGCTGGTCTCGAACTCCTGACCTCAAGTAATCCACCTGCTTAGGCCTCCCAAAGTGCTAGGATTCGAGGCGTGAGCCACCAGGCCCTGCCACTTACTTGATTTTTTTCAGATTGTTTGCTATTGGCATATATAAACGCCACTGATTTTTGTATGTTGATTTTGTGTCTTACAACTTTACTGAATTCATTTATCAGTTCTAACAGTTTTTATTTATTTATTTTTTTTTGGTAGAGTCTTTAGGTTTTTCTAAGTATAAGATTATGTCATTTGCAAACAGGGCTAATTTGATTTTTTTCCTTTTCAATTAGAATATCCTTCATTTCTTTATCTTACCTCATGGCTCTGCTGAGAACTTCTAGTATTATGCTGAATAAAAGTGATGAAAGTGGGCAAACTTAATCTTGTTGCTGATCTTAGAGGAAAGGCTTTCCATTTTTGCCTCTTCAGTACAATGTTAGCTGTGGGTTTGTTGCCTTTATTATTCTGAGGTTCATTCTCTCCATTCCCAATTCATTAAGGGATTTTTTTATTATAAAGAATGGTGAATTTTATGGTTTTTTTTTTTTTCCTTTTGTTAAATTATACTTTAAGTTCTAGGGTACATGTGCACAACATGCAGATGTCTTACATATGTATACATGTGTCATGTTGACTTACTGCACACATTAACTCAGCATTTACATTAGGTATTTCTCCTAATGCTATCCCTCCCCCTGCCCCCCTCCCCATGACAGACTCCCGCCATATGTGATATTTCCCACCCTGTGTCCGAGTGTTCTCATTGTTTAATTCCCACCTATGTGTGAGAACATACAGTGTTTGGTTTTCTATCCTTTTGATAGTGTGCTCAGAATGATGTTTTCTGGCTTCATCCATGTCCCTACAAAGGACATGAACTCATCCTTTTTTATGGCTGCATAGTATTCCATGGTGTATATGTGCCACATTTTCTGTATCCAGTCTATCACTGATGAACATTTGGATTGGTTCCAAATTTTTGCTATTGTGAATAGTGCCAAAGTACACATACATGTGCATGTGTCTTTATAGCAGCATGATTTATAATCCTTTGGGTATATACCCAGTAATGGGATGGCTGGGTCAAATGGTATTTCTAGTTCTAGATCCTTGAGGAATTGCCACACTGTCTGCCACAATGATTGAACTAGTTTACAGTCCTACCAATAGCATAAAAGCAGTCCTATTTCTCCACATCCTCTCCAGCATCTGTTGTTTCCTGACCTTTTAATGATCGCTATTGTAACTGGTGTGAGATGGTATCTCATTGTGGTTTTGATGTTCATTTCTCTGATGACCAGTGATAATAAGCATTTTTTCATGTATCTGTTGGCTTCATAAGTGTCTTCTTTTGAGAAGTGTCTGATCCTATCCTTCGCTCACATTTGATGGGGCTGTTTGTTTTTTTCCTGTAAATTTGTTTAAGTTCTTTGTGGATTCTGGATATTAGCCCTTTGTCAGATGGGTAGATTGCAAAAATTTTCTCCCATTCTATAGCTTAGCTGTACACTCTGATGGTAGTTTCTTTTGCTGTGCAGAAGCTCTTTAGTTTAATTAGATCCAATTTGTCAATTCTGGCTTTTGTTGCCACTGCTTTTGGTGTTTTAGTCATGAGTCTTTATCCATGCCTATGTCTTTAATGGTATTGCCTAGGTTTTCTTCTAGGATTTTATGATTTTAGGTCTTACATTTAAGTCTTTAATCCATCTTGAGTTAATTTTTGTATAATGCATAAGGTAGGGGTCCAGTATAAGTTTTCTGCATATGGCTTGCCCCTTTTCCCAACACCATTTATTAAATAGGGACTCCTTTCCCCATTGCTTCCTTTTTTCAGGTTTGTCAAAGATCAGATGGTTGTAGATGTGTGATCTTATTTCGGAGGCCTCTGTTCTGTTCCTTTGGTCTATATATCTGTTTTGGTACCAGTACCATGCTGTTTTGGTTAATGTAGCCTTGTAGTATAGTCTGAAGTCAGGGTCAGGTAGTGTGATGCCTCCAGCTTTGTTCTTTTTGCTTAGGATTGTTTTGGCTATGTGGGCCCTTTTTGGCTCCATATGAAATTTAAAGTAGTTTTTTCTAATTATATGAAGAAAGTCAATGTATTTTTTAACATATNTCATGAGTCTTTATCCATGCCTATGTCTTTAATGGTATTGCCTAGGTTTTCTTCTAGGATTTTATGATTTTAGGTCTTACATTTAAGTCTTTAATCCATCTTGAGTTAATTTTGTATAATGCATAAGGTAGGGGTCCAGTATAAGTTTTCTGCATATGGCTTGCCCCTTTTCCCAACACCATTTATTAAATAGGGACTCCTTTCCCCATTGCTTCCTTTTTTCAGGTTTGTCAAAGATCAGATGGTTGTAGATGTGTGATCTTATTTCGGAGGCCTCTGTTCTGTTCCTTTGGTCTATATATCTGTTTTGGTACCAGTACCATGCTGTTTTGGTTAATGTAGCCTTGTAGTATAGTCTGAAGTCAGGGTCAGGTAGTGTGATGCCTCCAGCTTTGTTCTTTTGCTTAGGATTGTTTTGGCTATGTGGGCCCTTTTTGGCTCCATATGAAATTTAAAGTAGTTTTTTCTAATTATATGAAGAAAGTCAATGTATTTTTTAACATATTGAGTGGATGTGTTGCCTAAACATTAGAAAAAAGTAGGAACTTTTATCTGCTGATTTTGTTGATATGTGGATACTTCTATCTGTTTCAAACCCTTGAATTCATCAAAATCCATTTACATTATACTTTTACAGTGAGCCAGGACTGATCGTCCTAGACAACAGTGATACATTTCTTCCCCCAAAGACACACTGCTTATTTAGTTTATCATTCTTTTAGTGTGTACGACCTGCTTTGAATTGTTCCTCAACTGCCTTGAATTGTTTATTGCCTTTTATATGAATTAAATATTTCCTTCCAAAAGAATTGTGAACTGCTTGGTGGCAAATGATATACATTATGCTTTTCATATTCTTTTGTACTTATTATACTGTTCTTCCCATTGTAGGTATTTCTGGTATATTTGTTAATTGATCAACAGCATCACATCCTCATCATTATTTTCAGCATCATCGCAAAGCATGTCTTGAGCAAATGACAAGTTGTCTAGAACATTGTCTAGAATGTCCTTAAAACGCTTACTATGTATTATTCTCC
>NW_016826102.1:336518-346142 GCF_001698545.2 Rhinopithecus bieti
CCTCAGAAATAATACCACACATCTACAGCCATGTGATCTTTGACAAACCTGACAAAAACAAGAAATGGGGAAAGGATTCCCTATTTAATAAATGGTGCTGGGAAAACTGGCTAGCCACATGTAGAAAGCTGAAACTGGATTCCTTCCTTATACCTTATACAAAAATTAATTCAAGATGGATTAAAGACTTAAATGTTAGAGCTAAAATCATAAAAACCCTAGAAGAAAACCCAGGCAATACCATTCAGGACATAGGCATGGGCAAGGAACTCATATCCAAAACAGCAAAAGCAATGGCAACAAAGCCAAAATTGACAAATGGGATCTAATTAAACTAAAGAGCTTCTGCACAGCAAAATAAACTACCATCAGAATGAACAGGCAACCTACAGAGTGGGAAAAATTTTTGCAGTCTACTCATCTGACAAAGGGCTAATATCCAGAACCTACAATGAACTCAAACAAATTTGCAAGATAAAAACAACCCCATTGAAAAGTGAGCAAAGGATATGAACAGATAATTCTCAAAAGAAGACATTTACGCAGCCAACAGACACATGAAAAAATACTCATCATCACTGGCCATCAGAGAAATGCAAATTAAAACTACAATGAGATAGTATCTCACACCAGTTAGAATGGCAATCATTAAAAAGTCAGGAAACAACAGATGCTGGAGAGGATGTGGAGAAACAGGAACACTTTTACACTGTTGGTGGGACTGTAAACTAGTTCAACCATTGTGGAAAACAGTGTGGCAATTCCTTAAGGATCTAGAACTAGAAATGCTATTTGACCCAGCCATCCCATTACTGGGTATATACCCAAAGGATTATAAATCATGCTGCCATAAAGACACATGCGCACATATTTTTATTGCGGCACTATTCACAATAGCAATGACTTGGAACCAACCCAGATGTCCATCAATGATAGACTGGATTAACAAAATGTGACACATACACACCATGGAATACTATGCAGCCATAAAAAACGATGAGCTCATGTCCTTTGTAGGGACATGGATGAAGCTGGAAACCATCATTCTCAGCAAATTATCGCAAGGCCAAAAACCCAAACACCACATGTTCTCACTCATAGGTGGGAATTGAACAATGAGAACACTTGGAAACAGAAGGGGGAACATCACACATCAGGGCTTGTTGTGGGGTGGGGGGAGTGGGGAGGGATAGCATTAGGAGAAATACATAATGTAAATGATGAGTTAATGGGTGCAGCACACCAGCATGGCACAAGTATACCTTTGTAACAAACCTACATGTTGTGCACATGTACCCTAGAACTTAGCTGTTCAAAAAAAAAAAAAGCCATCAGATAAATTTTTAAAAGATGCTCTAATCATTTAGAAGTGAGTTTTAAATACACTGTTATGAAAGATTCAGAAACTTGTAGATTCAATTTTAATTTATGAAATAGTACTTTAAAAGTAGAAGCAAGTTTTCTGTTTGAAAATGTAATTTAAAAATTTTTTAAATTTTTTTCTTTACTCCAAACATATGATCGATAGTTTGGGCTATTAAATATGTCCCATCTATTGATCAGATTTCTCAAATTTCTCAGCTACACTTTTACTTTATTTTATTTTATTTTGATTTATGAGCTTAATTAGCGAATATCACAACTTATCATAGTGGTTTTGACTCCCTTATAGTAACCCCTTTTCATGTGTTTGATGGATAAACCATGTAGATAGAATTGCAATGACTGCATGGTGGAATTATTTCTGGAGAACTGGACAAATAACACAGGTTTGATAGGTTCAGCTTTCTGCTTTGTGTTTTCAGGTTTTATTTTCTGAAACTTTAGTTTTGGTAAAAGCAAATATGCTTGAGACAATCAAAGAATCAGCCTTATATTAACAATTTAACAGGCGCAACTTTTATTTCAAATAAAATGAGAAGACAAGGGAGATCATTGGGGTATAGAAGGGTTTAGCAGAAAATGAAGTATCAGGAAAGCTTAGTTATGGAGAACTGACATTTTCTTTCATTTACCCAAGACTGACTCTGACTTGAAGTTAGCATTTAATGAATTTCTAATGAAGGCCTCAAGTACAAGATTTTGCATAAAATAATTTCTTAATAGTAGGTATTATTAATATCAAGATCATCAAAATGTGGAAATGCTTCAATCTCTTGTCAATAAAATGTTTAATATGAGCTTGAGGCATTGAAATAAGTCATTCCAATTTCCTATCTTACAGATAATGAAAATTTAACTTCATTAAATTGCTTTATAAATACATGTTCTCTCATTTATTTCTTGTTTTGGGGGGGGTTAAAACCCAGACTTAATGCTGAGTTCATGTTTCCACTCTCAAAATTGTGTTTTTTTCCTGAAAGGATCCAAAATATTACCAACATTCTATATTCTTATTAATAATACAATTTTAATGATTGGAAGAGAAACAGTGTGTCCTATTGAACAGCACATTGTACTTGTGATTTTGTTTTACTTTGATAATTTGTCATGTAGTTATAATGATATTTGGTAGATTCCAATTATCCTCCGTAAGATATATTACTAATAACAGCAGCTAAAATTTTTCCAGCCCCTGCTAAGTGCTAAGCAGTGTACATTCTACATGCACACCACATTTTTTTTGTAACAACCTTACTCTTACTTCCATCACATAGATAAGGAAACAGATACTTAGAAGGTTAAGTCTCTTTCACCAAAGTCACATTTTTACTGCTTTAGTAGGCTAGATCTTACACCCTTTATTATAAGACCAAAGACAGCTTTAATGCCTATTCCTCTTATATTTCATTTTTCAAATTTCATACTATCATTCTCACCCATTGGCCTCCTTCCAGTCTTGTTTCTGTCATCCCACATATTAAAACTTCTTCCTAGCTCTTGAGACCTGCCATTCGATAATACTTCTGGTGGCATCATCCTGATTATAGATAAAATAGTGAACAGGTTGGTACCCAGCATGGAGCCTTGAGGTCTTTTTCTAGGAAGCTTCCAATTTGCTGTATCAATTCATCTTTCAACATTCTAGAAGGGACATTGATTAATAGGTCATGTACTACCTCTCATTAATCTGATTTTTCTTCATCTCGTCCATGAATTTTGTTAAGTTCTTTCTGCTTTTCTTCTATAACACCTCTATCTCCAATATAAGAATGAATTTACTATTCCATGGACTGATGTGATGATGGTGGTGGGAAGGGGAAAATTATGCAGAATACAATGTAAATGTTAATTCTCTATAAATAATTGTTGAATCACAAAGCTTTAAAATATCTCAGAAGGCATCCCAATACGTTCTCCTCTATACAGGTGGGTTAATTAATTTATTCAGTTCTTAAATCTCTAAAGGTTCTTATGTTTCTTGGTAACAAAATCTAGTGCCAGATATGTAAATTTTCATAATGTCAAAAGTTCTGCATAAGTTCCTTTTGGTTATTTAATCTAATATTTTCTTATTCTGTCATTTCCAAGGGATGTTTAACAGGGGAGTGTGATATTTATTTTATAACATAAAACTTGCAGGTGTACCTGGAAAATCTCTATCTTCTTTCACTAACCTATTATGGATCCATTGATGCCAAATTTAATAAAATATCTCTTGTACATATTTATATTTTTAGTTTAACTCTTTAAGTTAATGTGTTCCATATATTTACTACTTAACTGCTCAAAGTAAGTCTCTGGAACCCTTTGATAATACTAGTTTTTGAAAATAGGAATAGCACATATCTTGGAAATAAGTACACTTACACATGTTTTAATGGTGTATGCTTTTTGTGTTTCTGGAGATATAATTGGATTTGAGATATAACAACATTTATGAAATATTTATCAAGCATGTACTATTTACACAGTACCTTATCTACAGCAGATGCTTTAAAATATTTGTTTAAAATGCTCATGTATTATCAAAGCAATCTAGTGCATTTCATTTTCTCTATTATGAACCTTTGTTGAGTTTGAGTGTACATTTCTTCTAATATCTTATTATTTGGCAGATAATTCCATTTCTAAAACTTTCAAGATTGCATAGACTTCAATTCTGTATATTTAAAGTTGTACTTTCTAAACTGAAGTTCCTGTTGACTCAAGTATAGTTTTACATAAGAGATAAGCCTATTCTTGCCTATTACAGTTGTCCATATCTAAATTTTTGCCAAAGCGTTTATGTTCTTTCTGTTCTATAATAATTAATTGGGATGTAAACTTTCAGATGTATGTGACCATTGCTCTTTGTTTAAGAACATCTTAAGACTTTTGTGTTTGTTTTTATTTCTATTATTAACTCTGAAATGACAATTTTTGTTTGTTTGTTTTATTTTGAGACGGAGTCTCACTCTGTCGCCCAGGCTGGAGTACAGTGGTGCGATCTTGGCTCACTGCGAGCTCTGCCTTCCTGGTTCACAACATTCTCCTGCCTCAGCCTCCGAGTAGGTGGGACTACAGGCGGCCGCTGGGACTACAGGCACCCGCCACCACTCCCGGCTAATTTTTGTATTTTTTTTTAGTAGAGACGGGTTTTCACCGTGTTAGCCAGGATGGTCTTGATTTCCTGACCTCGTGATCCACCCGCCTCGGCCTCCCAAAGTGCTGGGATTACAGGCCTGAGCCGCCGCGCCCGGCCTGAGATGATTGTTTTAAGAAATATTTCTACCTATTAAATACTGGTTTAATGCATTAGAATCAGAGTCATTGTAGTATCTAAACTAGACCTCATCTGTTCTAAAATCTATTTGTTTTTGTTCTTTAGTGAATGGATACAGTTTAACCACTATTTGCCAGGAATACTAATCATTTACATCATTAAAAACTCACATTACAGTCACTGTCATGCTTTTTTTTTCCCCAGTAAATTAATGTACATCTTTCTGTATATTCTCAAGCCTACTTACACAGTCTCAAAATGATGTATCTCTGTTTGTTAAGCCCAGGCACTTCAGTCATGTGTGTATATTATGTTTGTCTCCAATGTAAAGGCTAACAAATTTTAAAACTTAAGATTGGAAAATAGTAAACTTCATATAAATAGTACAATAATGTTGATGTGTATTATTTTGTGTAATTACATATAATTTAAATATATTAGAAAATCATTGAAAATTTGGATGTGGATGCTGCTTTATCAAGACAATGAACAGGAAACTTATTCTTAAAATCAGAATTAAATACTCTATGCAATGCTATCATCCTTTAACAATTTTCAGATAAAAGAGACTCTTGGGCTGGCCCCACACATTCACCTAACATTTCTCTGGAGTTTTCATTACTTATTCTAAGAAGCTCTTGTTCAGTGAATATATTTTTTGGCTGTTATTAAATTTGGGTTACTAGTTTCTCAGATTTGGTTTGAGATCTCTGAGGGAAAAATCCAGGGCTTCAACATTAGCTACCCAATGCAGAATGTCTGGTTTCAAAACAATGCACAGGGAAATGTGACCCTGTGCTTGGGAACTGAAACCTTGCCAATTGCACTGAAGTGTTACATTCATTATGTCATACCACACACATCTGATAAGGGAAGACATAATGCTGTTGGATAGGTTCTTGTATACAAAAACTCTGTAGGTCAAGTAAAGAGCTGTTTTTCATTTAATAACTGAACTATGCAGGTGCTAATTTAGACCATATGCAGGACAATGCAGAAATATGTTACTCCACAGTGGAATGGTTGTGTGTGGGGTGAGGGGGCAGGTGAGAGCGAGAGCGAATTGGTATTAAGGGGAATTTTTTGATTAATTAAGGTGCCTGTGCTCTGGTTAGTTTAAACCAGGGAGTTCAACTGACATAACTTTGTAAAAAAAATAAGCTTGCAGAAAACTGTCATAATGCTGAATTTTTTTTCCTGTTCCTTTTCTTCACACACCCTGACTTTTTGAAGCTCCCCATGGACCAGTTCATTTGAGAGAAACATATTGGACACTGGGAAAGGCCAAATTAGGGCTGAGGCAGAAATTGATTCCCTCATTAAATATGCCTGCCATGGGATCTACATAGTGTATCTGGCACAAGTAATACAGAATGATTCAGGTTCTTAATATATTTCATCTTCTTGTGGGAACTAAGTTAGAAAAAGAACCCCAGATGTAAGATGCTAACAACCATTTTCACAGTTTAATTGAAAATTTACACTGACCAAGCAAGTGTAGCATTCATGTTGAAGATTAAATAAATCCATGGGAACTTTAATGAAAAAAAAATTAATGCTATTGGAATCAAACCCTAAAAAAAAAAAAAAACTCCTTAGATTGTTGCCCTATTTAGTGAAATATACATTTCATAACCTTCTAGTTATGAGTGGCAATTGCTCATGAGTTCAGTCTGGCCATTCCCACACCAACAAGATGCTATTATTTCTTGACTTATGTCTATGATGAAAAGAGGGCTTAGAGAGCAGAAGAAGGGAGGAGTCTTTGGCTCAGAGTGTCAGGCCCCTTGGTGGATTATGCTTCTCTAGATTTCTGTGCTTTCTTTTGCCTCTTTTTTGAGGTTACATTATAAAAATGCTTTCATATATGTTGCAAGTATTACTGTCTGACTTACTCAAAACATCAGGAAAACTAAACAAATCTTCCATTTATTATATTAATACAGATCCTACTGAATATAGAAATGCTGCCCGAATTCTCATAATTTCATGTGTTTTGCTGCTATTAATCAACTATGGGGTTCACAGTATAGTGGCAGCACATGAATGCAGCACCAAATTCCAAGGAGACAGAAGATTTTGGTAGAATGTAATTACTAACCTTTCTTTGGTGCTTAACCAAGAGAATGGCCTTTCTTGAGCATAGATTTATCTTGTGATGTGAAGCAGCTATCTTGCAGAGTGAAAATATGGACACATTCCTGCCAAAGATGCGTATGAAAACTACAGCACAGTGATTTGGTGGCATGTGCATGGTGTAACATTTCTGTTCCTTCCTTTACACTTCCAACTGAAACCTCCCGATTGATGTTTCTTATATACCTGTTCCTACATTCTTACAGCTTTCAAATTAGATATATTCCCTCTAATATACCCATATATGCCAGTCTTATAAATTCCAATGATAAATACTTTGCAAATGTTACTATCCTTCCTTAGAAAACACTTTTGCCTCTTAAACAAAACCTGAGCCCCAGCTAGACATTCAAGTCATTCCACCATCTGGCCCAACTTACCAGCCAACTTTCTCTCCTACTGATCTCCAATGTGCATCTCCACTCAAGCCAGTCCACCCCATCACAAGACTTCTTGCCTCTAACCTGAGCTTAGTCAATTCAACTTCCTTGGAATGTGCTTCTCCCTTCTTTCTGTTTATTAAATCCCCATATTTCATACTCCCGTGTCAAACCCCAGCTCTACCACTCATGATCTCCTCAGCCTCAGAAGTCTTGAAGTTATTTTTTTATAGTATCTCAGAATTTCATACCTAATAGGAGCTTTGTGAATGATCGATCTTAATGTCCTCATTTTACAAATAAGAAAACTGAGACCTATGGAAGATAAAATTACTAGCTAAAATTGCAATTATAGAAAGTTTTAAAGATAAACAGAGGGAGAATTTCAACTGAGGTGAGCCATTGCAGTTGTAAATTCTTTGAGATCAGGGTTTGAGTCTTATATCCAACACAGAGAAAGCAGGTACATGCTTTGTAAATAATTTTTTGATGACATCCTGATCAGATTGACATGATAGAATTTAGTGACCATTTTTATTCATCTGAAGGCTGTCTAAAACATAGAGCATTAGCTTCCATCATTAGAAATTTTGTAATAAAAATTTGTAAAATGTATTCATTAAACTCAGTGGTTATTGCCCTTATGAGTTTCATAAAAAGCCAAATTTAGTCATGGAGGAAATCATTCCTATGATTTCCCTATTGTTTATATACAAAGATTGTGAAAATCTTCTCTTTGAAAAATTATTGTGTGTAAAATTGCCACTACCCTAAAACCTTTGGTGTTTCTGGCTTACAATTTAATATTGGAAATACAACAGTTGATTTCTGAAAGTCACACATGCAGTACATTCTTTGGAATCTTCTTTGTTTGATCACCATTGAACAACACATGAAGCTTTGTATTTTTTCACCTGAATAAATAGTACCCTGCACTTCATCCTTTGAGGTCAGTACATACGTCTCACAAGGCAGGCGTTCATCAGCTCTTTTCCTGCCAATTCTAAAGAAAAGCAAAAGCTCAACACCCATGCCACCTGACTGAGAGTGGAGTCTATGTTTTATGTTCTTATTTTGCAAGGCCATATGCTGGTCATCACTAGTTTATATATGGTAATGTTTCCTCAGTAAGAAAGAACAATGTATATCTATATTATGCTCTTGACTTTGATTACTAACATAGTTTTAAAGAAGATGACTTAACAGATACTCTGAATATTTAAGCTTCATGATAATATGCAGTAACAGGTATACAGAAGATTTGCCAATGTCTGTGTAGTGTTTATGAATTCAGTTGTTATTTGCCAGAATAAAATGGTATTTAATTGATATCTTGAATTCTAACTTGGTAATAGCTCTCTTTCAAACATTTCAGCTGTCAATAGGAATAATTGCATTTAATTATCTTTAAATGTCAATTGTGGGTAGAAGCATATGTTCAATTCTTAGGATGTTTCAAATTATTTACAGAATGAATTAAGGTAAAATTGGCAGTTTGTTTTGGATGTGTCTTAAATTTTATGCTTTGAAAAAATTACTGTGATTGAATTGTGCAGAATGAATGCATTATAAATTTGAGAGTTTGAAGCAGAAGTAAAAGCCTCATTTACATGGCTTAGATGATTCTCCATAACCTGAACTTTTGTTAGATGCAGGAGCCAGATTTTTGGGGGTAAAGTTGTGCTAGCAGTGACCGAATCATTAGGGTTTTCTAACAAACCTTTTACACTCTGTGGTATTTTGGCATGCCTCATGGTAGCATCATTTTAAAAAATGAAGTTGGTATGAAAGCCAAGATAATACAGATAGATATATGGATGGCTTCCATATTTGGGGACAGGATAGTATTTATAGTATTTCTATATTAAGTCCACATCTCATCCTTCATTTGGATAAACATTTGATATGTTGTTAAATAATAGCTAGCATG
This sequence comes from Rhinopithecus bieti, assembly GCF_001698545.2. Lineage (NCBI taxonomy): Eukaryota > Metazoa > Chordata > Mammalia > Primates > Cercopithecidae > Rhinopithecus > Rhinopithecus bieti. The sequence continues at coordinate 345,610 of NW_016826102.1, forward strand.
GACTGTTTTGGATGTTTCTAGATATATTAGAAAATCAATTTCATTATCATTATCATGTCTTCCAAGTAAAGCCTGGTGATTATTTATGGACTGCTAAAGCCTTATTGTTTAATTTTGTTTTTGACCACCTAGCTTCTTTCTACTAATCTTATTCCAGAAATAACTTTCTCACATATAGTTCAGTGTGAAGTCTGATTGCCATTCTCAATAGATACCTTCACTACCCAGATGGAACAAAGCTGTGTCCTACTCATCTTCATGGAGAGTAAGACCTGAATGGATGTGGGCATTTGTGTAAATATTGTTTGTATTGTTTCCCACCATCACATCCTTAAATAAGCCTCTCATTTTGTGTAGCTGTAGTTGACTGTATCAGAAATCAACCAGTGTAGATCACATATGCTCTACTACAGTAGAAAATACCGAGGATCTTATGATCTTATCCTTATAATATTTTATTTATTTATTTATTTATTTATTTATTTATTTATATATTTATTTTTTGAGACCGGATCTTGCTCTGTTGCCCAGGC
>NW_016826102.1:346787-348911 GCF_001698545.2 Rhinopithecus bieti
AAAAAAAAAAAAAAAAAAAAAAAAAAAAGTAGAATTTAATCCACCATGCCTTAAATATACTAACTTTAAATGAGTCATTTGTTCAGAGAATATACAGAAAAATAAGTTATGTTTATGAAGAATAAGTATAGTCTTTCTGCAGCATGGGAGAGGTAAACATCCTTTTAAAAGTTATAGATGGCAATCAAATACCAATAAGAGACAGAAAAATAAATAAAATAATAAATAAAACAAAATAAATAGAGTAGCACAATAGTAAAATTACTCTTTTTTACCTAATGTATATTCTACTCAATGAGACAGACAATAAACACATAAGTTTTTTAAAACATTAATAATTTCATGTGATCAAGGTAAAAGGGAATAAAAACAAGGTGTGTGATAAAGAGTGAGGGGCAACATTCAAAGGACGATTATAGAAGGCTTCTCTGAGACAGTGACATTCAGGTGAAGTCTGAGTGGCTAGAAGAACAATGGAAAGTATGAAGACCTGGAGGCATAAATGAACTTAAGGTGTGTAAAGAATATTAAGTCCAGTGTGCTTGGACAGTGATACATGCTGGGAAGAATAGGATGAAATGAAGTTGGGGGAGTAGCCAGAAGCAAAACATATGTGATCTTTGTGCATAGACAAGCAACTAGGATCATATTCTCTTGTCAATGAAAAGGATGCTCAGTGCACTTGAGACATATAAAGGTCTAATATTTTTGTAAAGATTTAAATCAAAGCAGTTAAATCTTTAAAAAAGAATTGTCATTTCTTAAGAGTTATTTCTGCTGGGAGCAGTGGCTCATGCCTGTAATCCCAGCACTTTCGGAGGCCAAGGCAGGAGGATTGCTTGAACCTAGGAGAACGAGACCAGCCTGGGAAACATAGTGAGATACTGTCTCTACCAAACTTTGAAAAAAAAATTCTACCTATCAGAAAACCAATCTGTGTGAAATAACAGAATTAGAGATCTCTGTTAAATAAGGCCTTACAGGGGTTGAATTCCTTTACAGGATAGTGTGAGGTTTAAAGATAATTTTAGAATCAAATATGTTTATACAATCATTGTTTTGGTTGTTTTTTAAATCCCTGATACTCTTGTAACCCTATTGCCTCACCTTTTCTAGTCTATTCAGACATACTGGAGCCACTAATATCCTGATTCCTAAACAAAGAAACAAACTAAACAAAGCAACAATAACAAAAGACAGAATTAAATGAGAATCAGTTATTCGTAATCTTTTGGACTTGGTGTTCTGGACCTATAAACTTTAGGCTAAGCCTCAGCAGGTGATGGTAGTGGGGACTATTCCCTGGGATGGATCATGGCCGTCTCTTAGTTTTTTTGAATAGCGGCTTGGGACCATGGTGAAATGTAAGAGTGATCGAGGTTGAGATCTGAGAACGGACAGACTGCCTGCTCAACTGGGTCCCTGACCCCTGAGTAGCCTAACTGGGGGACATCCCCCACTAGGTGCAGACCCACACCTCACACCTCACATGGCAGGGTACACCCCTGAGACAAAGCTTGCAGAGCAAGAATCAGACAGCAGCACTCGCTGTTCAGCAATGTTCTATCTTCTGCAACCTCTGCTGCTGATACCCAGGCAAACAGGGTCTGGAGTGAACCTCAAGCAAATTCCAACAGACCTACAGCTGAGGGTCCTGACTGTTAGAAGGAGAACTAACAAACAGAAAGGACACCCACACCAAAACCCCATCAGTACATTACCAGCATCAAAGACCAAAAGCAGACAAAACCACAAAGATGGGGAAAAAGCAGGGAAGAAAAGCTGGAAATTCAAAAAATAAGAGCGCATCTCCCCCTGCAAAGGAGCGCAGCCCATCACCAGCAACGGATCAAAGCTGGTCAGAGAATGACTTGGACGAGAGGAGAGAAGAAGGCTTCAGTCCATCAAACTTATCAGAGCTAAAGGAGGAATTACGTACCCAGCGCAAAGAAACTAAAAATCTTGAAAAAAGAGTGGAAGAATTGACAGCTAGACTAATTAATGCAGAGAAGATCATAAACGAAATGACAGAGATGAAAACCATGACACGAGAAATACGTGACAAATGCACAAGCTTCAGTAACCGACTCGATCAACTGGAAGAAAGAGTATCAGCGATTGAGT
>NW_016826102.1:350893-374776 GCF_001698545.2 Rhinopithecus bieti
TGGCGATTCCTCAAGGATCTAGAACTAGAGGTACCATATGACCCAGCCATCCCATTACTGGATATATACCCAAAGGATTATAAATCATGCTGCTATAAAGACACATGCACATGTATGTTTATTGCAGCACTATTCACAATAGCAAAGACTCAGAACCAACCCAAATATCCATCAATGATAGACTGGATTAAGAAAATGTGGCATATAAACACTATGGAATACTATGCAACCATAAAAATGGATGAGTTCGTGTCCTTTGTAGGGACATGGATGCAACTGGGAACCATCATTCTCAGCAAACTATCGCAAGACCAGAACACCAAACACCACATGTTCTCACTCATAGGTGGGATTTGAGCAGTGAGATTACTTGGACTCTGGAAGGGGAGCATCACACACCGGGGCCTGTTATGGGGAGGGGGAAAGGGGGAGGGGTGGCATTGGGAGTTATACCTGATGTAAATGACGAGTTGATGGGTGCTGACGAGTTGATGGGTGCAGTACACCAACATGGCACAAGTATACTTATGTAACAAACCTGCACGTTGTGCACATGTACCCTAGGACTTAAAGTATAATAAAAAAAAAAAAAAGAGTGATCGTAACAATTAGATTTGGCATAATCTAACAGTCAAATGTAAGATTTATGGCTGCTGCCATCCAGCTTTCAATGTGGTCCTCTAATTTCGTGTGAGCTAACATGGCATAGGATAGTGTATCCCAAGATGTGTCTATACAAAGTGACACCCAAGATAATTTGGGGTGGCATGAGGAAAACCTTTTAATTTTAGATACATGTATTAATTTTAATGCTTATTATGAAGAAAATAATTTATTATTCAGTCAAACCAAGCATTCATTAGTCAAACCAAGGATAGATATTCATGTTTGTGAAAAGCCAAAGCCTATCTGTTTAGACTGAAACAATATCAAACATGACAACAAATTGTCAGTGTCATAGCTGAATGATGGAAAATTGAGAAATGATAGCATTGACTTAACACAGACGTCAACTTGAAATTCTGGCTTATAACTTCCTAGATGTATGACTTTAGAAAATCACTTTAATCTTTGAGGGGCCACTTTTTATAAAATAGGGTAAGTAATATAAACGAAATCAATCATTTAAAGACGCTAAAAAGAGTTCCTGTCCCTTGGGTAAGTACCCCCAACTTAGTAGTTGTTATCACTATTTTCTATCACAGTGGGCTCCTTAAGGGCAGGAATTGTGTTTTGTACCACTACATTCCCAGAATCAAGCCCAGTGCCTAGCAGCTAGTGAATGTTTTTGAATGAATAAAAGACTGGATGAATATATGAATGAGAGTACTCTATTTGAACTTATTCATAAGTCAAGTTAATTTTACTTTTACTCTATTTTTATTAAGTTTAGTGTAGTAAATATTTTAGATGCCTACTATTTACTAAGGGCTGTTGTAGGTTGATGATTGTTGCCTTCAAAGACTTCACAATATATTCTGCAAAATATTTCCAACACAAAGTATATTAGTCTATTCTCACACCACAATAAAGAAATACCCCAAACTGGGTAATTTATAAAGGAAAGAGGTTTAATTGACTCACAGTTCCACATGGCTGGCGAAGCCTCAGGAAACTTACAATCATGGTGGAAGGGAAGGCAGGCACATCTTACATGGCAGCAGGCCAAGAGAGCATGTGAAGGAAGCGAAGCAGTAAGAGCCCCTTATAAAACCATCAGATTTTGTGAGAACTCACTCACTATCATGAGAATAGCATGGGGGAAACCACCCCCATGATCTAATCACCTCACACCAGGTCCCCCTTCAACATGTGAGGATTATGGGGATTACAATTCAAGATGAGATTTGGGTGGGGACGCAGCAAAACTATATCACAAGGGTTAGAAAAACAGCAAGAAGGTCACATAAATTTGAAAAATTAGCAAGTGGTTAATATTTCTGGCATAATTTAAATTTCTGTAGTCCCTATAAGCTTGTTGGTACTGAGGAAGTTACTTAAAGTAATATTCTAATTCTGATGCTGCTTCATACCTTATGGTAAGTATCTTAGACCCCCAGACTCTCTAATTGATATGCCCCTTGGCAACCTAGGTATGTCTGAGATTAATCAAGTATTATCTCAGATGTGCTTATAAGAAACTCTGTTTCAATGGTTCTGCACTTGCTTTATTGGGTGTAGCAGACTCCTCTAATAGACTGTAGGTGGCTTGTCAACATCTCACTGGATGCTATGCCATTACTGCTTCAAAAATACCATGTTATCTATTGCTGCTTCTCCAAACTCCATAACTCCCAATCAGCTGCCACATTTCTTCCAGCTGCAGAAAGCACAATTACTGTTGCACCAGGCAGTACCAGAAACACCGTGAATCCTCATTGTGTTCCAAGTGGAACACATTCTATGGCAAAATGGACAATAAAGGTGATTTTCTCTCCTCTGATCAAGAAATATTGTTACCTAATGTTTCACAGTTTCTTCAAGTTCAAGAGAACAGTTGAAGAGATGGTGAATGTGTTATATTTGAAATAACTTAGCTCCTATAACTAGGGCATTTTTACTAGATCAAGTCATTTGTGAGCTCACTGGCCCTCTAAATCTTCTGCTCAAGAGACCTTGCTAGGTTATCACACATGCCTGAACTTCTGCCCTGGACACAACCTAGACTAAATTTGGAATTGCTGTTTTCCTGCGACATTATATATGGTAAGAAAAGTGATAAGAGTTGGCTTTGAAGAAGTAGGCAATGGCTGTATCATTCAGCTGATGCTTCTGTTGTGAATATCACTGAAGCAGGGAAGTAACTCGTCAGGATTTAATATTAGGTACCTCCTTTTGGAAGGATTATGAAAGAGATTGGAAATAACTAGAAGCAAAGAGTATAACCATCATATAAGTGAGAAAATTATAAATTGAAGAGATCTATTTGATAGGTAAATAGTACTTAAAAAGAACAGATTTTGGTACTAACCCAATAAAGGATGTGAAGAAAAATGAGGAGTTAAAGGTGACTGCCATTTTTCTGATCACCATGCTGAAGTCAATGCAGTAAGGTAGTTAAATGTGTAGTTTCCAAAGGTAGAACACTTGCCTTTACTACTTGCTAGATGTGTGACCTTGGGTAAATTACTTACCCTTGTTCTTTATCAAACAATATTAATAGTAATTACTTCATAGGATTTTTTGTGAGCATTGAGTTAATATTTGTAACTACTTAGAACAATGAATGGCACGTAATAAACATTTAGTAAGTTTTAGTTACTGCTGGTGTACTTTGTAATTAATATGATAATACTTATTGTTTCAGTATTATCAGTGGGATGGTGGTGGTACCACTAACTAGAATAGGTAATTGAAGAGGAAAAGAAAGTTGGAAAGCTAAAGTAGTAGTACTTTAATTTTAGATTTAATGAGTCTGAGGGCCACTCATATATCTAAGTAGCGGTGTACAGCAAGCTATATCTGGAGCTCTAGTGCGACACTGGCTAGAAGAAAGTCAGAATGTAAGACTGCCTTCTAAAAGAGCTGGGGTACCTTGCAGAAACAAGTGCATTCAGGAATACAGGAAGTGAAACTATGGGGTTAGGATGTTTAGCCTATGCTTTCAAGAAATTGTAGAATGAGATGGCATATAGGTATGACAATAGCCAGAGAAAAGGAGATAATTTAAAATAATTTTAAAATTTAAATAAAATGGGATAGATTTAATATCTACAGACAGAATTTATACAAAGTCAGAGGAGGGGTAGGAAAGGAATAAAAAAATCACAATGAAAACCAATAAATACTAATGATTTACTAATAGAAAAACATGTTTATTTTGTGCCTGACACTGTTCTAAGCACTTACATCCATTATCTTTATAGATCCTCAGAACAAAGCAAGACTGGTACTAGAAAGCACGAGGTGTAAGAGGCTAAGCTGGAGTGGGTGGCCTTGAGCCAAGTACTTTCTGGTACCCAAGCTCATACTTTTAAGCACTGTGCTATTTTGCCTTCCATACTTTGAATAAAAAGGTTAATGGATAAGGATCTTAAAAACATTAGTAGGGGTTAGAATTGAGGACACAAATGGAAAAATCAAGACCATGAAATGTTGAGTATATGGTTTAAGAATCATTGGGTTGGTTAGAAAGGAAGACATTGAGTAAGAGGATATAGAAAACAGATTTCTCATAGCTCTTCTCTTGTGGAAATAAAAATGACATTATCTGTATTAAAAATATCTGAATTCAAACATTCAATTGTCAAACACCATCAAACAAGTTTAATTACTTACTTTTTCAAAAATAGCTAAACGTGTTGGTTTTCTTGAGAAAGTGCTAAAACTCTTTTGGCAAGGAGTGATATTTAAAAGTAATAATCCTTTTTTTTTTCTTATTCAGAGCCTACTCAGATGTGAGTCCATTTATCTACACTGGTTTTAGGCAGGAAATCCAGTGAGATTTATTAGTGTCTCTATTATTTTTCCCACAAAAGTCTGAGTGTGGTTAATGGTGTAATTGTTAGCAGAAACTCTTCTTACAGCAGTGTTGGTGGGCTTTAAAATCTCTTGCACTTATCTTGTTTCCTTCTTGCTTTTAGCTCTGCAGTATTTTCTTGAGGGGAAAAAATCCCTATTGATTCACACCAGGCTTATAAAACGGAATGTGTACTTCTACTTTTTACAGGCAAATGAAATAGAATGATTATAAACAATGAACTTGCCAATGTGATACTGCTAATCAGCTTGTTTAAATAAAACCCAAATCATGTGCCAGATACCTGCCATCTTGTGAAGGAACAGTTTATGTTCTTTGTATGTGGCCAGGTTTTATTCCCCAGAGATTTGATGCTATGAGGCTGGAATTCAATTTGTATGTGGTTAGGAATGATATTAAGTCCTAGACACTCTGCCAGAACATATCTTTCCAAACAGGTGGGAAAATGAGGTGAGGTGGAAAGAACTCTACAGTGATGAAGAAGAGATGGATAAATAGATTTATTTTTTTATAATATCCTTTCAAAAATCTCAGCTTTTTTACAATTACTCAACTAGATCTCAAGGCTAGGAAGTTCTCATTACCTGCTTTAACACAATAGAGAGGACACAGTTCAGTATTTGTAAATATTAATTTTTATAAGCTCTTTTGACATGCATTTCATGAATCTACACAGTTTATTCATTTTGTTTTGCCTCTGTTAAAAAGACATTTATCCTTTAAAGAAACCTATGGCACAGAAATTTCTCTTGGAAATGCAAGGAAATAAATTATCTCTCTGCTTTTACACATGACACTGAGCTGATTCTTAAGTGGAATGGAGATAAATACTTTACCAAATGTCTGAAATGTTGACATCGGTGCAGATCAATCTGCATGTCTGCGGTGAAGATTAGGTCATTCTAGAACACTGTGCTCAGATAAGACCATACAACTATTTATATTCATCCCTTTTAAAATTATTACTATTTGGATAAATTCTGAAATTTTATTCAATACTTTTCCTGGCTCTTTTGCCTCACAATGTCTGCTAAGTAAAATAATGTGTCTCTGTAAATATTTCACATTTTGTATTTTTTAAAGTAAGCATATGGGTTCTCAATAAAGTTAGCTTATATTAAGCATTGCATTCTAGTTAATTGATAGCAATGTTTAAAACCTCGTATTATGTAACAAATGTCAGAAAAACTCAAAACAATTCCAATCGAATCTGTGTTCTGATTCATGGCGTATTTCTGTAGTACTTGGAAAAGGTGACATAGTGGAAGAAAAAATACTTAACTTTCTGGAAAGAAATCATGGAAATGAACTGTGCTAATGCCATCCTTCATAGAGATCAACCTCCAGCTCTTCATATACACAGCTGTCTCTTTCTTACTTGAGTCTATTTCAACTTCCATGACCCTATCTTGACTTAGTGAGACTGGAGGGGAACCTCCACTTGCCCCTTAACATATACATAGCATATGTCTATTTAATAAATAAGTTAGTGACATCTTACTTGCTAAATTTTAGCCTCAGGTAGCATCTATAGTTTTCTTGTTCACTAAACTGAAATCTCTCTTCATTTGAACCTGGATCTGCTGACCCAACTAGTCTCTGTAACTAAGAATATGTTACCTCAGCTGAAATGTTGGTGTCTGAAAGGCTGATGAAAAGAATAATATAGCTTGCCTTATATATCTTCTTAAAGACAATTATGTGCTAGTATAGCCCCTAGATTATTGAAATGACACTGATAATAAGCATGTCTTTAGTCCTTTTGTGAAGAATACTAGCATCTTTCTTGTGACCAAGAATCAAAATATTAAGAAATAAGGCTGACCTTATATTAAACTCTGGGAAGGCAGGACCTATATATAACATTGAAATATCTATAGTAACTTATGGAAATATCCATGTCGATGTCTATGAAATTATTTTTTACTTCTGCCTGTCTCTTTGCTCTTCTTTCTTCCACCTCAGATCTCTGACATTTGATGTTTTTTTGTTTGTTTGTTTTTGAGACAGTCTTGCTGTTGTCGCCCAGAGAGGAGTGCAATGGAGCAATCTCGGCTCACTGCAACCCTTGCCTCCCAGGTTCAAGCGATTCTCCTGCCTCAGCCTCCCAAGTAGCTGGGATTACAGGCGCTCACCACCACGCCTGGCTAATTCTTTTGTATTTTTAGTAGAGACAGGGTTTTGCTACATTGGCCATGCTGGTCTCGAACTCCTGACCTCAGGTGATCCACCCACCTCAGCCTCCCAAAGTCCTGGGATTACAGGTGTGAGGCAGCATACCTGGCCAGTCTCTGACATTTGTGGGGGAAATTTTAGCTTCCTTCTATACCCCATTTGTCCCTCTGGAGTCCCCAGTCCATAACTAATCTTGGCCCTTCCCTACCCTACCATACAGAAAAAAAAAAAAAAAAAAAAAAAAAAATCTAGTGTCTGTTTAGTTTATTACAGAGCAATGTCGTCTGATTTCTAATCTAACACCAGGTAATACCCAAGTACGTTCGTTATTGGGGAAAAGTATATATGTTCTTTTCTCTGGTCACTTTCCCTTAAAGGCTTTGGATTTTTGTGAAGTACTCCGTGCCTTTCCTATCTGCATGAAATATTTTTACTGGATTTAAAATTTAAAACAGTTTGTGTGTATATGTATATATATGCTTTTGGTGCCTTAAGAATGGCCCAAATGATGCCGTGGTAAAAGAATGGACCTGATACCTGCATTTTACACTTCCTACTTGTATGGCCTTTGTTCAAACTCTTGACTTCTCTAGGCCACCTTTTTTTTTTTTTCGTTTTACAAATTTAAAAAGTTAATAAATATAAAGCCTATATAAAAATGTCTGGAACACAGTAAACAATCAATGGGTCAGCTTTTCATTTCCTGCAAGTAGTCATGTACATATTAGGTCAGCCATTACCTTGCTTCAGCAGGCACCTGAAATGCCATTATACATTATAACTCCATAAATACCATTATATATCAAAAGCTTGAAAGGGTCAGTGACAATAATATATATTTACCTCCTAAAAGATCATATCTATTTCTCAGGGTGAATTAGCATCTCAGGAAGCTCCCTATTATAATCACAGCAACCTTGAGAAAGAATAATATCTCAAAAATCCCACAGGAAATCTTAGAAGTGTTGGTGAGCAGTTATCTCTCATGCTTTTAACCAGAATTTCCTTTATTAATGACTTATTCACACATTCAGATTTGTCTTCACTCTCTGTCATATGTTATATCAAATACAGTATATGTAAATCTTCATTCTGATTGTGGCCAATAAAGCTGTGAAGCATATCATAGTGTAATAAGGACATTGATCACTGGATTTGCTTTAAAGGCAGAAGTGTACAGTAACAAGAAGAGACAAGATAAAGCTGAAGACAAGCAGGTGGGACTGAGAAGAGTAACTGGGGTCTCTCTCTTACTCATTTTCCTGAATTTAAATAGTTTCTGCTTATAGTTTGGTGGTTTTAAAGATTGTGAAGTATTTTTTTTGCTTAAAAATAACTACAATGAAAGCACTGAATATGCTTTGTAGTTCTTGATATTCAGAGTTCTCTATGCAATATCATATTCTACTTTTCCAGCCCTTTCTCCCATTCTTGCCCTGAGAGTACACAATTTTACCATCCAACATAAATATTTTCCTCCAAGAATGTTATCCTTTTACACCATCCTGCCTTTGCTCTTCTATTTCTATATCTTAGCTCATCTTCAGCTGACAATTTTCAGTCTACTTCTTATTCAGATTAAGAATAAGAATAATTAAGAAACTAGTGTCTGGGGAAGGGAAGGAAGTAGAAAGTATAGATTTTCCTTTTAAATGTTTGTGAAAAGGAGGAGGAAGATGAGATGACATTGAGAAGCCTTAGGGATGATTTTCTTTTATTTTTTGTCTTTATGGATATGTAGAATTTAACTTTAGACTAAGAAAAAGAAATTAATAGAAGAGAAGAAAAGATTGTATGTTCTGGGAAAAGGAGGAGGTTTGATAGAAAAAACCTGGAGGAGACAGCAATACATGGAATCAAGAGTAAGAATGGGTATGTATTTAGAATCCAGGTGGCATATGACAAGGCTGGAAAGATATGATTGAAAGTTTTTTTGTATGCTATGGGAAGTATGAGGAATAAATATTTAAATGAAGACAAAGATGGAGGAAAGTCAAAGAATTTGAGCAAACTCATTTATGATGGCCTGCATCATCTCTTTAATATCAACTGCTGAGAATGAGAAATGCAGGGTTAGAGGTGGTCACTTAAGAAGAATAGAAAAGGCCTGGAAGAGCTATCATAGGAAATAAGATTGGTTGTCAGCTGAATTTAAGGAATGCAGAGTTAAATTGAAGACCTACTTAAGATTAGATACATACAGAGATGATGCAAGTTGCATTTGAGAAATCTCATATTTTGTTCATGCCTAAAGATACTATGTGATACATTTTACAGTAACTTTATGGTTAAGTTTATAATAGATATAGCAGATAATGGGCATAATTATATGTCAGTGTTATCATTGGCAAAAGATCAAACATTCCTGAAATTTGCAGAAACATTCCTTTCTTGACATTTAATTATAATAAAATGAATAAATATTGGTTGCCAAAACAATCTAATATAATACCAGCCCTCACTGTTCTAGATAGAACTGTGTCTGCAAATGTAGCAAGCACTTTCAGAGATTTCAGACAATTCTAATGTATTCTAATGTATTCTAATGTATTCTGTTTCATAAATGTTGATATATATGATTTTTGTATTATGTAAGTTGTCAATTTAGAACTAGGCCTCCAGTGTTAAATGGTCATTTTTACCATTTCAGATATGATAATAGAAATTGGATAAGGCTCAGCCACATTTTCTGTGGAAAGGATAGCATAGAGCTGTTACCCTTAGGCCTTTACAATAGGCTAAAGTAGAAACTGCCGATAACAATAAAGTCAGGAGTAGTGCAAGCATTGGAGAAACAAAACTGCTAGCAGTTTTTGTCTTGGAAAGAAGAGAGAAAAACATGACCTTCTCTTTGCCTATATCTCCAATTACATTAAATAATATAATAGTAACTGCTGAAATAAATTTACCCCCAACATTTCTAATGCTTAAACCACTAGAAATTTATTGTTCACAAAATGCCCCTGAGCAATTCCAGAGTATTGAAAAGTAGGCGATACTATGTTTCACTTAGTCATTCAGGGACCTAGGTTAATGGAATCTCTGCCAACTTTATCACATGGCTGCCAAGGTGGTATAGTTGTTTCCTTCCAATGAAAGAATGAGAAAGATCATGGATGTTGGTGGATGGATATGATTAAATATACGTATAAGCTAGCCTAACAATGTTGCCCCCTGCTTAAGCTAACATTCCATTATCCAGAACCCTGTCACGTGGCCAAATCTGATTGTAAGGGAAACTTTAATCTTGTCCTGTGTCCAAGAGGAAAAGGAGTCTGTTCCATTATCAGTGCCAGACTAACTGCTGAGTAAGAGGTGTGGGAACAGAACTGGTCTATTGATCTAACAGGGAAAGCCAACTTCTATCTAACCCCATTCTCCACCTAATGGTTGGGAACACTGGACTGCTTTCCTTCTAGTTAGTTGTTGCTTGAATGCAATTTTTAAATTAAAAAATCAGCAATTAACCTAATTACCTAACAATTGGAGACTGATGAATATCTTTAGAATTTACCTACTCAACGGTATTACTATAAATGACCTTTATGATGATAAGGAGGTGACATGGAACATTGTTATGATTAACACAGGACACAAAGTTTTATCTCCATTATGATTGTTAACAGTAAAAATAATGAGTGTGTTTTAACTAGGGAGCATACGAATATTCATTTAATTTAGTGAAATCTTTAATTTTTTTGAATTGTAAAAAATTTATGCTTCTGCTGCAATATTGATTATGCAATAAATCTTGCTTTTTAAATGAGTACAAGCTTCTCAAATGTGTTGAAGTTCATATGTTAAGGTATGGTAATATATCATTAACTAGCTGCTATGGAGTGCTCTAAATTCAGATTATACTTCCTTTATTATGGCAATTTGACTTCAAATGCAGGCTCTTATAAGCAAGTATACCTAGATGCACTCTTGAAAACCTTGACATCATTTTTGGCCTTTGTTACTCTGTGGTTTCTGCTATGTATTAAGCAATGGTTATTTTGCTTAATATTTTGCTAAATATTTTCTTATATTTGACAGTTGGATTTATGCAAACATACTCTAAACATTGAAAGTTTTAATTAAAACAAATGAGGATGTTCCAGAACCCCCCTGTATTGTCTAAGTATTAAATGAAAAAAAAAAAAACCACTCATATTAAATCTTGGCCTATCCAGCTAGAATAAATTTCAAAGTTTCAAAGAAACCAAAGGAAAGGTTTTTGGGGGGTAAAATATGAATTTAAATCAGATTTAAAATTATTATCCTCTTTACTCCTAATACTTTCCCAACATAAACACATAGAAACTCCTGATAATCATAGACATTGATACGTGAAATTATAGCCAGAGTAATTATAAGGAGAAAATTACTAAAATTTTGTAGATACATTAAACTGCTTCCTACTGAGAAACAAAAAGTTATATGGATGTGTGAATATATATGTATATATTTGTATATGTGTGATGTATATTTTAACATACATATAAAACTGAGTTTTCTAGTTTCACTTTGTCTTGGCGCCAGTTTGTTACATTGATATTTATTGAGTGGGCTTATGGCCATCGGTTTTGACATTTCTATATCTGATTAGATATACATATGGGCTCTTAAGACAGCTGCTCTTGAACTTAAGTATGCAGAAGAATTAACTGGGTCATTTATTAAAAGTTTAGGTTCCTAATGAAATAAAATTGCAGGTAGGCATGAATATACATTTATAAGTACTGCCCCCTCCCCACAAAGTGCTTGATTCATGGATCACACAATAGGGAACACTGCCTCAAGTTGCTAATAAAGGCTTTGTAGAACTGTTGGGCTCTTGTATCCTCTTACGTCGAGGCTTAAGCAAAGTGCTTTTTCTGAAAATAAGATTTTATACCTTTCCAGATTTATGTTTAATCTGAATTCTATAGTAGCAAATGGGGACCCTGACCAGTAACCCAGAACTGTTTTGCCTTTAAGTGCGAAACATCTAAGTTTTAGAACAGAGGCTGGAATATTATGATGCCTGTGGGCCAAATCTCCTTTCTTCTGCTGCCTATTTTTGTAGGGCCCATGAGATGAGACTGGTTTTTAAATTTTGAAATGGTTAAGAAATAATCAAAAGAAGAATATTTTATGACACATGAAAATTATATTCAAATTTCAGTGTCCATAAAAAAGTTGTATTAAAATGCAGCCATGCTCATCTGTTTATGTATCATCTATGGTTGTTTATGTACTGTAATGACAAAGTTAAGAAACTACCACAGAGACCATATCTGGTGCTTTCATTACTTCTCAATACTGATAAGTGCCCTATCCATCAAGTGACACAATTATAATTCCACAGTGTTTAAAGTGCCACACATAGTCATAACAGAACATAAGCAAAACATATTTATTATTCAGTGACATTTTCGTCGTGCTAAAATAAAACAGCATATGTCCACACCACCTAAGCACCTAATATCACCACCTAAGCACTCACCACAGCATTCCAACTTATAAGAAAGCAATAATCAGAAAATATTTAAAAATTACAGATGGAGTATCTTATTATAGCAGAATTTCTTTACACGATTCAAAAATGAAAATGAGGATGTAACCAAAGTTTCTGAATCACTCATTTGTTAGTCAAGCAAAGAAAGACATTTGTCGATGTTGAGTTAATTGACTCATGAGTTTGATTGCAGCAGCTGAGGAAATTGTTCAGATAAAATAAATTTTTTTAGACTATGAGTCTTTTTGTGAAAAAATGTTGTTCAAAGAATTAAGAATGTTGACAGCAACAGCAATAGTCAATTGAAAAACAAGGCAAGTGCTATATAGTGGTTTCTGTGCCTCTTGATAACCCAACAGATGTTACCGCTCAGTTGTTTGAAAGGTCAATCCTGAGTGTAAACTGACAAGCATTAGTGCCTATAAATAGTCTACATTGAACAATTATAGGCAAGAAAGTTTTGAAATTGAGGAAGCAGTAATTTGGTACAACCGGAAGTGGAATCAGCCAAGGTGTTACAATGAATAGTGTTGAAAATATGTATATACCAGAGAAATGATTAGTTTTACAAATTTATAAAACTTATGAAAATGAAAAGATGTTTATTATTTTTCACTAGGAATTTTGTAGAAAATATTTGAGTCTGATGGTCCACAAGTGTCAATGGTAAACGTTATTCATTCTTGTGCCTTAATCCTCCATACATTTTTGTCAGAAATAGAATATCATGGATTGCCCTATCATATAGCCATTCTATAGATTAGCAGTGGTCAAGATTTATTATAATTTTTTACACTCATGGATGAGATTGAAATTTTTCTCTACAGGAAGAACAGTCCTCAACAATTTTTTTAAAATACTGAATTATTTTAGAAATCAACTTTGCTTCAGACTTGATAATGTGTCTTAATGGATTCAACATAAACTCACAAACAAAGTAAATAGTGCTTGTATATGAAACTTTTACTATAGTCAATTCATGTTAACAATTTACAAAATTGTGTAAACCAAGTACATCGGTCTTTTATTGCTGTGTTTCAAATTACCATAAATATGGCACCTTAAAATAATACCCATTTATTAGCTCACAGTTCCATATGCTGAAATAAAGGTGTCAGCCAGACTGAGTTCTCTTTTGGAGGCTCTGGGGAAAAACCCACCCCCAAGTTCATTCTTGTTGGCAGGATTCAATTCTTTTTAGTTGTAGGACAGAAAACCAAGTTTCCTTGCTGGCTGTTAGCCAGAAGCCACTCTCAGCATCTAAAAATTATCCACATTTCCTCCACATGGTCCTCTCCATCTTCAATAAGTCAAATCCTTTTCATGATTAGAATCTCTGATTTTCACCATATCTGACCTCCAGACCAAATGTAACATGCTCATGGGGCAAGCTCTAAGCATGGCAATAAAAGCTATCCTATTTACAGTCTGAGGGACTATATAAAGTGTACATCCTGGGGGTGGAGATCTTGGGAGTCATCTTAGAATTCCACCTATTACACACAAGTAGGTCAAGGTACTTTATATACTTTCTGTGCAGTAAAAGGTAAAATGAAAGACAAGACATTCATTTCCATTCAAATTTGCCATGGCTATATTTTCAAAATCAAAACTACAGATCCAGGTGGTGCTTTTCAAGCCTCAGTGAAGGAACAAAGGAAATTTCTATACTTAAAAACCCATTTAGCTGTGCATTTGAGAAGGCCCCTCATAACCTTCCATTGGAAATAATTACTCTGCAATGTAATGACAAGCTAAAAGGAAAACATTAAGAGAAGAAGGTAATAGAATTCAATAAGTTCCTTCCAAGCAAAGAAAATGCTCCATTAAAATTGTATTCTTGTAAATTGATGTAAGTATTTGACAATATCTGTGTGAAAAATATTGTCAAATATGAGATATGTGAAATCTCATTTCAGATCAGAATGAGCAGATAAACATTTGTTATTTATTTTGATGATAGAGGACAATATATTTGAACCCCTAATTAAGCAAAATATTATTTTGAAAAAACAATTCCATTCTTGTTATTAGTAGACCTGTATTAGAAAACATTGAACTCTATAATTATCATTTGAGTTTCTTCAATATGAATTTTTATTTCTTCTCTTGTTATATAATGACCTACATAATATCCACAATTTTTGCCTCTTAACCCACTGAACCTAAAATATTTACTATCTGTCCCTTTAAAAGAAAATTTTGCCATCCCCACCATGCTCACTCACTCCTCACTTTAGAATCATGAAATTTTCTATTGGACCATGATAGTGATAGTCTATATATTTTGGTACTTGTTTTAGTGTGATATCATGTATAGAACTGGTTACATAGCACCCTCACTATAAATGAATGTCTATATGATTTTCCTGTCTTTGTTATTCTCTTTCAGCCACTGCTTGTCTATATATCTTTAGCCCTTATGTTAGTTAATTTCAATTATAAATTTTATGCTCTTGAAATTTCAGCACACATAGAATTTTCTATTAATTTCAATTAAAAATTATTTGGTAGTAGATTTAGAAGCTATGTAATTTTAAATGTATATACATATATAGGCCAAAAGTGGGCCTTATATGAGCTCACATTCTGGTTTGGAAGGCAAATAATACAATTAAGTAAATAAAAATAAATGCAAAATATTTATAATTTGTGGTTAATGCTATTCATTCATTCAAAATACTTATTGAATTCCTTTCTCTGGACCACATACTGGACTAGATATTGTAGATATAACAGCAAACAAAATAGGCAAACATTCTTTCCTTATGGAACTTGCAATCTAGTGGGAAGAAATATGCAATGAATTGAAAAAGATTATGTGATCAGAGTCTCCATGATATCAAATGCATAGGGCATTCTTTCCTGTGGTGAACACAGATGCTGAGATCTAAATGATAAGAAGAGGTATTCATGCAACGAATGGAAGGATGAGTGCTTCAATGAAGGGGAGCAGTGTATACAAAGATTCTGAGGCACGGCCGATTTCATTTACTGCTGTATTCCCAGTATATTTGTTACATTTGTTCGGTAAATATTAGTTAAATTTGTGACACGTAGTATTGTGTATGAGAAAAGAAAATGTTGCAAGATGAGGAGGTAAATAAAGGCTCTCCAGGGCATTGCACAACTTCAAAAGGAAGTCAGATTTACTCTAAGTGTAAAGATAAGCAATTAAAGAGTTTTAAGTAAGGGATGATATCATAGATTTATGTTTGAGAAGGTCATTGGCCATATCATTACCACCTACCACCAACCAAGATGGTCCACTTCTTCTACCAGTGGTTTACCCAAACTATACTTTGCTTCACTCTGTAAACATTCAGTGGCCCATCAGCATTCCATTACTCTACAGGCATACATGTCCATGTCCTTGCTAGCTAAAAGATTCTTACATTTCCTTTCTCTCTGAAATCTTCCACCCATATTATTTAATACTCACCTTTATTATCAACTATTCTATAAAACTTTTCCTGACTGTCCTAACAGATTTAGTTGCTCCTTCTATAGAAGTTTCCTTATAGCTTTGATATTACTGTACTCCAGCCTATTCCACATTACATGTTTGAATTTGTCTCCAGTGATGTGACCATGAACTTTCAAAATACAGACCTCAAATGTTATTCATGTTAGTATCTCCTACATCTTTCGCTGTGCCTGGCACATAGTAAGTATTTAGAAAATGTTGACTGAATAAAGAAAACTATGAAATATTTTATTTCCTGATATCAGATTTAGTTGTTATTACTGTTTAATAGAAACTATGATTTCCAGGAGACTCTCTGGTAGATTCACAAAAATTAATTGCTTTCTCTGTTAGAAGCAATATAGTTTGAATTAGTATATTTGGCTAGAAAAGGAAAATATATTGAGTTTGGATTCTGATTACTAATTCCAATTTAAAAATTATAGATAAGTCCTGCAATTCTTCTGTAAATGAGGAGATGTTTCATAAAGGTCAATGTCTGATGATGGTAAATATGCATCTATTTTAAAATAAAAACATTAGAAAAATGGGTAATATTATTCAATTAAATTCCATATGAAACTGAGAGTTATGAGAAGTAAGTTTGTCTGAGTTTCTTTTGATATCTATGTTATTCACATGTCAATGTGGTCTCCATCTTTATTTATTTTATTTTATTTTATTTTATTTTATTTTATTTTATTTACACAGGTTTGTGGGAACAGGTGGTATTTGGTTACATAAGTAAGTTCTTTAGTGGTGATTTGTGAGATTTTGGTGGACCCATCTCCTGAGCAGTATATATTGTACCCAGTTTATAGTCTTTTATCCATCACACCCCTCCCACCCTTTCTCCCAAGTCCTCAAAGTTCATTGTATCATTCTTATGCCTTTACATCCTCATAGCTCAGCTCCTACTAATGAGTGAGAACATACAGTGTTTGGTTTTCCATTCCTGAGTTACTCCACTTAGAATAATGGTCTCCAATTCCATCCAGTTTGCTGTCAATGCCATTATTTTGTTCCTTTTTTATGGCTGCACTGCATAGTATTCCATGGTGTATAAGTGTGTGTATGTGTGTGTGTGTGTGTGTGTGTGTGTGTATATATATATATATATATAAAATCTCACAATTTCTTTATTTCTAAGACATGTGCCTATTTCTAGCAGGTGATTTAGTGTAATTGAAAAGTAGAAGGGACTCAACATATGTTAAATGGTTAAAGGAAAAGGCAAAGGAATGTACATATCTTCCCCAAGCATTTTAATAGCAAACTCATGCATTTTTCTCTTCAACTATTGTTACATTTACTTTAAGTACCTCACCATTATACTAATGACAATCTTAATGTTATCTCACAATGTCTTGTTCTACTTGGCTCTTGTAAGTTTCCTCGTCACACTGTGGCAGTTACCCACTTGCAATGCTGTGCCATGTGTCATTCAGAACTCCTTCAAATTTGTAAAAAAAAGATCAAATTTATTTAAAAAAAAAAAGCTTCTGTATTTTCAACCTCCTCACATTGATAATCATTAATTATGGTTGCTCTTGCCATAGGCAACCTCTGGTTTTTTTCTCCCAACTATATCATTTCTTCATCCTCATTTGTATCTAACTTGTTTTCTTCTCTTAGCCACAATGATTAGTCAGCCATTTTAGCAGTGTTCTCAACTAGCACACCAGTGCCCTTCATCATATATTTCTATTTTGACAGTCTTTGTAATTACCGATAATTCACTTTCATCATCGCTTTGACATTTAGATGGCCTCTACTTTACACCATGCCCTAATTATCATTGACTTTGACTTTTGATATTGTTTATCATTAGGTAATACACAAACTCATTATTACTGTAGCTCAATACCTCACCTTGCCGAGTATTTTGTTATTTCATAATGCTTTTTACTTCCCATTCTTCTGATCTCAGGCATATAAAATCAATTCTAGTGTACCGAATGTTTCATTCAACTTTATTGAATTTATGCCTCTTCTGTGGGCATTAATCCCATTATTTTCAACTTTGAATATTTTAAAACTTCAATGAGTGATTTATACATGTGGCTACATTATAATTATCTGTGTAGCAAACACAAAATTGGGGTAAATGAGTATTCTATTGTAGTTCAAGAAAGTAGACTTACATATGTAACCATTTGTCAAATCAGCTCTAGCTGTGATGAATCAGTAATTCTTTGGAGGCAGGAAAATTCAGGAATCTGATGACGGACTTTCTCAAGGTGCAAGCAACACAAATCAGGAACTTTCCATTCTCAACGATGAGGAACAATTAGTGCAAGACTGATAATGAGTTCTAAATCAGAAAATCAGGAGCCAGTGTCAATAGAAATCAGGAATCTAGTGACTTCACTAGAATATCCAGGCTGCATCAGTTCAACAGCAAGTTCAACTCGTGGCATGTTTTCAAGTTAAGTTCCTTCATTTGTTTTGATTTTTATAGTTTGACAAGTAGATGGATACATAATGTTTCCCTGATAGACTTCAATCAATTCTCCCTTTTGGGATGGCTAGTAAAGGACTGATCAATCTATGCTTTACATTCTTACATCTTTGTTTCTTTGCAGACCACCTAGATAAGAGTTTAATCCTAGTAAGAAACAGAGGCATTATTTGTCCTTTTGCTCTTTATATAAATGTATTCCAGATTCATTCTGCTTTACTGAATGTAAGTAAAACTGAGTCCAACATTCCATGTGATGCCTGGCATTTTCTTTCTTTGCTTCAGTGTATGATTTGCAGTTGAATTATACTCTTCACATACAAATTCAATTGGAAAAGGCTCTTGGTTGGTATTTTTCCTAGAAGGTATGCTAAGATTATATTTTAAGTTAGTGTTAAAATATTTATGAAAAGTGCCTTTCGTGTTAATATTTTAACATACTGAAAGAGAGTACATATGCATCTGTTCAAACAGCTTTCAATGGAAAGTCACTTGGACAATTTTCAGAGTTGTTATACTATGAGCTCTCTCTGCTTCTGCTTATGATCACTCATACACAAAAACGATGCAAATAATGTAGTTAAGAGGAAATAAAATATAAAGCTGATGCATTATGAAACAAAATGCTCTCAAATGCAAACTTTTAGTTACCAATAAGCAAAAGTACAACATGAAATATTAAAATTGATGACTATAAGCATTGTTTACAAATGTAATGAAGAACTATTTAAAGATTAATATAGAGAACAAGAGTATGTTTAGTTTGTCATCTGTAGAATATCATCTTAAAACTGCAAAAGTCACACAAAATATCAGCTGAGTTTTTACTATTACAAATACTGTGGCTATTAACATTTTAACTTTTCTCAATAGTCGGAAAAAGCTTGCTAAATCAACATGAGCTGAATAAATGTTAAAACTAAGACAAATATATTTCTACAGTGAAAACCCTTTTACAATAAGGTATTAGTCAGTAGCTAGAGAAACTCATTTTTCTTTTCAGAGTTTAGCTGTTTTATTCATCCACATGTTTTACATTTGTAAAGGATGTGGCTTCTTTGAAAGACATTTTGGCTGACATCCTTGCTGTTGTATGAATAAATGAAAGCAAATCATGCTGTTCTAAAGTATAAAGACAAAAAAAATTGCCAAGTTTGCAAACAAGTATAAGCCTGTAATACATATAAATAATCTGCATTGAATATCAGGGTTGTCAGAAGCACAGTTACAAAGTGCTGCTCCCTTCTTGATATAAGTCATTACTGCTATGTTTAAGAACCTTTACTGAGCACATTTCTTCCTCAGTTTGAGCTGCTTTATCAACCTAAATGAGCCAATGCTTCACCTACTCCCTAGTAGTTCAGATGCTGGACAGTCTGATTCAGCAAAGGCTCACACTGTTCTGTCATTCATAAACTAGATAAAATGTAACACCAACACAGATCAGGTCCTTGAGGTCACTAGGCACAGTGTGAAACAGACTGGTTGAACCAGAAGTTTGTTTTGATAAGTCACCACCTTGCACAGTAATCTTGATTTCACTGATATTGGCTGCAATGTGCAAAAACCTGAGGACGTTACTTCAACATTGTGGGAGCACAAAGCATATCTGAGGAGAGAAAGAAGACGGTAAGGGCATTTTAGCCAATGAATAATGGGAACTCTCATTTTCTTTAAAATTCTTTTAACATAATACTTTTTAAAAAGTAATATGAATTTCAAGAGACAGAAGAATGTAATAGCTAAGAGTATTGACTCTAGAGCCAATTCTAAGTCTTAAAGCTGTGTGATCTTGGGCAAGCTGTTTAATATCTGTACACCTCAATTTATTCATCCATAAAGTGGGAATAATAGTAGCAAATGTAGCTGAAAGAAAAGATGTAGAATTAGAAATTGAGGTTCAAAGGAGGAAGAAAGTTCTGTAACCAGTTGTCTCCAGGCTTGAAAAGTCAGAAATGTGAACTAGGAAAGGATTTCTTCTGAGCCTTAGTATTTAAAGACCTAGAGTGAAAGCAGGTGAACACATTTGTTTTCTCATTGGCCAGGATGGCAGAGGATAATAGGATCAACTTGGTCCAAGGAAAGCAACATGCAGAAACCAGAAAAGGAAATTAGATTTCTTCCCTAAGAATTCCAGAAAGGATGCCAGAAAAGACAAGTTTGTGATTGAAAGAAGAAAGCTCAAGTAAACATACTAAGAGGGAGATTTGATTTCAACTCTGCCACTAAATGGCTGGGTGATTAGGACAAGTAACAACAGTCTCTCATAACGTGCGCTTTATTTTATTTTATTTTTTTTTTTTTGTTTTGTAAAAGCGGGTAAGTTGGATATCAAGCATTACCAGGATTGATGGCCTGGTGACGGAATTCACGATATTCAGAATAAGAGCTTTTTTTTTTTTTTTTTTTTTTTGTTTTTTTTCAGTCCAGTGGTGTTTAAAAGATTTTGAATCAAAAATCCTTAAAAGGAAGTGTACATTCCCTGATTCCACCAGGGTTCCAACTACATCATCCCTCATCCCCTTTACTGACTTACTTCAACCCTGGCAGCATTTGAGTTTGAAACTCTACAATTCCATCAGACTGTACACATAATGATACAATGAACAGCAATACTGGCTAATTATTGGGCTTCTTTTTTGTATCTGGCACTTCACAAACAAATCTCTAACCCTCAAAACAACCTTAAAGAGTAGTTTAAGGAACATGGCTGTGCTTTGGTCAAGGATAGGCCTGGGTAAACATCCAGAGTGACTCAGAGAGTTTAGAGGACAGACGTATAACTCTACTTGTTATCACAGCCATGTAGCCATAACATGGGAAGGCTCATCATGTGGCACTAAGCCTCTGTTGTCTGTAAAAGGTATAATTGCCCTGCTGACACTATACAGGTGCACCTGTGCCCAGAAAGAGAGAGAACCGTCAGCAAAGACGGAGAGTGGGGAGTCAGGACACAGCAATGCTCAGCTCATGCCAAGAGAAAGAGTTAAGCTGCTGACCCTGAAAGCAGGGGAGAGCCGGCTGTGCAGCTGTGTGTGGGAGCTGCTGGACTAAACAGCCTAGACAAGGTGAACAGTGTAAGAGAGTGGGGGTGAGCTGCTCGGAGGAGCCACAGAGCTGGAGCAGACAGCTGAGACAAGGCGGACAGTGTGCGAGAGCTAGTGTAAGTAAGCTGCTGATGAGAGCTGCTGCTGAATAAATTCATCTTTCACCTACCTACAGGCCCCCCGAGTGTTCTTTCAGCTATCTGCTTATCCACCCACTCCCCTCGGACCTCAGTATGGGCTGGAACCTGTACCTAGGCGTGACAACTGGTATAGTCGTGGACACAACAGGTAGATAACATTGTATTTATTTTACGGATGAGGAAACGGGCTGAGGGATGTGGAGTGACTTGTCTTAGGGTACATAGCTTGTGAGTAGCAGGGCCAGGGTCCTAACTCCCACCTAACTGGAACCAAGACTGACATTCTTTCCACTACACCATGCTTTGTTATGCTATTTTTTACTACTGCTATTTTAAAAAATATTTTGCTATCTGGGAGATGTTCTCATCCAGAGTGTCATATTTTCTAATTATGCTGGAGGAATGAGTTGCTTCCTTTCATCAAATGAGGCAACTTCAAGATTAGGCCCTCCAAGTATGATTAAGAGACACTTCACCCAAACATTGTGGAATACAAGTTCTATGAATTGATTCTGCTCTTTTACAACAGATCGAAATGTGCAGCTGGAGTTATCTCAGTGTTTAAAATTGCATCCTTTGCTTGCATTTCTAAAATGGAGTCTCCTGCCTGGTTAATTTCTAATGTTAGCTGCTAGGAGGCAATACTTACCTATCTCATGACGTACTGCCAAGTGCACGTATCTCAAAAGCGTAATTAAGCTAAGCATCTGGTGGGTTTACACATGCTGAGGCCATGGTTATGAGGTAAACTTCTTGAAGGCTAATGGTGCGAGTCACTAACAATATGCTGCATTATGTATTTAAGGCATTTGGTTATTGTCCAACAGCCATCCTCTCCTCAGAACCATTCCTTCTCAGCATCTGCTCCTTAAGTACCATCTGAATTACAATTGGTTAGCACACAGAGAAAAAGAAGTGTTACTATTAATATTACTAAGCCAATACAGCTGGGATAAAGCAGATTAGCTTCATTTTACCTCAAGTTTCAACAAAAACTTCAGATACGTACTAATTTCAGAATCCAAGTTGTATGTGATAACATAAAGCAAGATAAAGACTAACAATGGCAAATTGGCTTAATTTCTTAGCTACTAGCTTGAGCTTGTAGTGCTGGCTGAATGAAAAATCTTGTTTTGACTTGAGCAAATGTGTAGGTCAACAATGGTGACTAATTGTATAATCCATAATTAAGAATTTTTAATTATTTTCTTTAGTAAGATGAATAAACTCTTACAACTCAATATATGATAATGTGTCTAAAGCCTTTGAAAAAAAAAAACACTTGCAGAAATGAATTCGTATGCTCTTCCCTTCCATAATAACTGGATTAATTGAACTAATCAGTGCATGGTATGCCATAAAACGAACTGTTGACTTTTAAATTTCACAAAAATTGTACCGTAAGTTCCCATATTTATATATCTGAAGACTGTTTTTCATAATCTGACCAATATTTTGCTTCAAACCTGCAAATGGAGACTTCTTTGTGTCTCCATTTCCTCATCTCTCTTAGTGGAGTGCCCTATTAGTACCCTGTCAAAGAGCTGTCCTTTCATTCATTCGTTTTTTGAGAGCATGCAGTATGCCAAGCAGTGTGCTGAGTGCTGGGAACAATGGTGAGCCAATCTTTGGGTTAAGAGGCCAAGAGATGGTGTAAGAACTAACCATTCAAGGGTATGTAGGAGTTAACCTAGTAGACTGGAAATGAGAGGGCATTCCAACAGAGTAGAGAAGCAGAAGCAAAAGTATCTAGGAGAGAGAGAGCACAGGAATCCCTCTCAGGAGGTTAGTGTTAGTGGATCATAAAGCAAAAAGAGGAAAGGGAAAGAGAGGAAGCTGTAGAGTAGGCCAAAGGGGTTCTATTAACCCAATTGAACCCCTGTAGGAGGCCATTGAAGATCTGCAGTCCAGAGAATTGCACATCCAGCTGTGTAAGAGGCTGCTATGTGCAGTTTTGAGAACTATCAAACTTTACAGTAAGAGGCCAGGCAGTAGACAACAATGGTCTGACCTAAACTGTTCTTATTCCATCATATTCCATAGAAAATAAATTGCTTTCTATAGTGTGGGAGGCTATTAGAAGAATCCCACAGAGGCATCACCAATAGCAACAACAGTAATATCAGTGGCAACATCAGTAGCCACTAGAATTTATGGAGCACTTACTACATGGCAGGCATTCTGCCAAGCACTTTACATGCTCCAGTGCAACCCTTACTACAACATTGTGAGTTAGGTGCTTTTATTATCCCCATGTTTAGAGAAAGTCACACAACTAAGCAGTGGGTGAGGTAAGACTCAAAGCCAGATCTTCTTTAGAGCTATGGCCTTATTTACTATGCTATGCAACCAAATTTATTTAATTTGTAACTTTAAATTTACATACAGTAATAAAGTCATGGCCTTCAGAATAATGATTGAAAAAAGTCCCTTCTAAAAGAATCAAAGTAGATGCACTTTGTGGGTGCTTTTGCATTTGGTTCATAGAGACATTTAACTTTCTAGTTTATAGTCATTTTAATGAATATTCAAACTCCAGGAAGGAGATTGCTGATACCCAAGTAGAAGCAGGCTACAGAGCAGCCCCTATTAAACTTATGAGACAGTAGAAAAAAAAAAAAAAAAATATATA
>NW_016826102.1:377550-386086 GCF_001698545.2 Rhinopithecus bieti
GAAACTATAAAAGTTGTTCAGAAAGAAAAATTGTAAGCATCCCAGAACTTGGAAAAGAGATGGAGTTTTAAGAAAGCAGAAAGCAGAATTTCTCATTACTTCCAGACCATACCATGCAGGAAAATTGAGCCAGTTTTGGAAATCTACTAATCATACTTCCGACATTGACTATTTTGTATGTTATTCCAGGAAAAAAAAATATATATCAATTCTGACACATGACAATTTCTTATAATTGCATTTAATCAAAGAGTTTATGTTAAAGCTACCTATGGTTCTTACTACATTCCACAGGGCTGACTGTTGGCAAGTTTAGGAGTACCGATAGTCTTACTAAAACCTCATAATCTTCCAGGTAGTTCCCTGTCTTACCCAATAAATCTTTGTTTCTCTTCTCAAAAGTTATTAGACTTCCTGGGCAGAGTACCAAGTTGGGCAGATGTTTTGAAGATGTTCTGATCAATCCAAATTAGGAAATAGGTGTTTGAAGTTCACTATATAAACACAATGATTCTGAAATTTGGCTATGTGATTTGGGTGGAACATAGTAAAGAAACACAAAGCCTTTTGCTGCCTCCATATAACCCAACCTTGTTTAAGAGAGGGGGAAAAAGGACAAGTTGGCTTACCTCAGACATGTTGATTTCCCTGTAAATTCTGGCAATGCTTAGGTCTATTTTGCTGCTGATAATAACAGATCAAGCAATACTTTCCACAAAAAGCTTTGTTTTGTTTTGTGATGGCAGAAATTTTTTTCTTGTTTCTGATGTGGTAATAGCAAACCTTTTAATTTCCTGAGGGTTGTCATAAATTTTGCACTTCTGAGAGACCAAAATGGGTCTACACTTTGTGTTATCAAAGAAATATATTCAGTTTCTTATCAATTTAGTTAACATTATGGTATGTGCTTTTTAGAAATAAAAAATTATATTCAAAAAACAAATAAAAACTGATTTAAATATATAAAATCTACATTTTTCTTTTAAATGCATTTTCTCTTAAATATTGACTATATGAGTGAAGCACAAAGTCTTTGTGCTATTGGCCATTTGATGGAATTTGATGATTTTTAAGACAGCTCGCAATTATCACCACCATTTTATAGATGGAAGTTTCAAATTAAGGACTGCAATGCTGATAAATGTAGGGCAGTGTTCAAAAGTCAAGTCCAATATTGTTTTCATCAAACCTTCTTAAATTTGCCTTCATTTTAATGGTAACCATGGAAAAGCAAACTTTCAGTGTAAGCAAGTGTTATTTTTCTGGGAATCCAATTTGATTTTCAATATGCCTAAATCTGAAAAAAATCCTTAAAGCGTACTGGGATAAGGTTGATAGAATTGAAAGAATTCAGGAGTAGTTACCTAAAAGCTATAAACCCACAAATAAAGAAGAAAGCAAAGCTTGCTCAGTAAAATAAGTACAGGGAAAGAAAATAGGGATAACTGTGTTAACAATCTTTTTAAATTTTGAAGTATTTTATTACTGCAGTGTGACTTCCATGTGGATATCTTGCTTGCTCTTCCCATGATCCCATGAGAGAAACAAGGCATGTAGTATATTTTCACTTTGCAGATGAGAAAAGTACATAATCTATTGCCTGACAGCAAGTGAATGTCAATAATGATAACATTGATATATTCTATATATATGATAGTATATTCTATAAGATATATCCTAATATATTCTATAAGACGGATCAATTTGGGCTTCAATTGAGTTCATTGATGACACATGATACACCCATGGAAAAACACACAATCAAATTGTGCCTTGCCTCAAAATATTCGCTCCCAATATGCAAGCTTACATTACATTTGTATGCATCCTTGTTCTTCCATTAACAAGCAAGATGATTTGGCTCTAGCTGTGATATATTTTGTAGCCTACTTCTTTATTTATAATGCAAATGAGCATCCTGCTCCATTGATGTTTATACCACTGAGTGAAATTACATGATAAAGCACCTGGCTTTTATCATGGTACATAGGTACTTCTTTACAAACCAGTTTAGTTGAATCTGAATGTGCACATACATAATGTATAGCTATGGATTAGGGAGTCCTCGCTGGTTCCAAAGCAGTGCCAATTCAGATGATCTCTGATGGTCTCTGGTGATTGTCAGTGATAGAGAAGTTGCCCAGGAACTGCAACCTATTGAAAACCTTTGAAGCAATGTGTTTTCTAATTTTCTGGTGTCTACTTCAGACACAAGTTCTAGAGCTGTCTCTGGCCCTAAATTTAAACCTGCACAACTATTGGGAAATGTATTCATTTACCCATTCATTTATTTAATATTTATGAAATAACCAGTGTTGCATAAAACATTCTGCTCAGTGCTGGAGCTAGACCAATGAATATGACAGATATGTTTTTACATTTTTATGAAGTTCAATATGTCAGGAAGAAATATAACCACACGATAACTATGAAAAAAATGTGATGAATATTATGATAGGGTAAACTGAGGTGGTGGCATAGGACCACTTAGAGAAGTATCTGGCCTACCCTAAAAGGGATGGTCTCCCTTTGTAAGTGAGCATGTGTAAGCAGAAAACTGAAGGATGAGTTGAGTTTGGCTGTTTTCAAATAAGAGAAGAGAACCAGAACGTCTGGCAATGATTTTCTCTTGTATAGTTCCAGCTTCTCCCATGACATTTGAGATATACAAAATCATATTTGAAAGCTTTGTTGTGACCGCTGTTACTGGAAATAAACTCAGGTCAGCAGAAATCACATATGACTACTAGTCTTTTTTCCAACTACTGGTAGAAAAAACATCTCAAGTTCTGAATTCTCCCAAAATGTATGCCAGACAGGCCTTTAAGTTATTTATGTCTCAGGAACATTGTTTCAAAAAATTACAAATGTCTTTTTATATAAGAACGAATTAATAATTATGGAAACAAGAACAACTGTATATCCAATACCTACTATCTGTCAAGAATGTTTTGCATTCATTAGTTCTAATTTTATCAACAACCAAACAAGGTTGACATTTTTATCACCATTTTGTATAAGTAAAAAAGGCAGGAAAATTAGTCTAATTCTCATTTTATCATCTTAATTGTAAAGTTACACTTTTATAAAATATTAAATATACAGACGTGTGCTGGTTGAAACATTTGACAATCCCCATTTCACAAAGATGTTTTCATTATTAGTGACTGTAATTTTACAATCATTTTTAGTTTTATAATTATAATGTATGTTAACTTTCTGGCATCTATTATTTTTCTCTCACTTCTCCTATAGTTTTGTAATTAGTACTAGTATTATCCTACTAACTGTTTGAAGCCAGAGTCTTTGTGGCTCAGAGAAAGGTAGGAAAGGACAGGGAAAGATGAAGATGATGCACATTCTTGTTATTAGGGATCATCAGTATAGTTTTCTGAGTAGGCTGTACAGAAATTTTGAGTAATACAATATGGCAATAGCAAGTCTTTAGAACACTGTACTTAGAAAAATATGTATACAAAATCATGGAAGATTCTAGCAAAACTCAGCGAAGGAAAAGCATGGGAGAGTACCAAGTTCCTTCTGAGTCAAGGACCAGGTCTTTGACCTGGTATCTTTGGTATCTAATTATATTCAATATATTTTTGGTGAATTGAAGAGACTACAGAAGTAGAGGAAAGGATCTCTTTAATAAGCAATGTGCTTATCACTATTATTTTCATCAATGCAAAAATATGGGAATTGTGTCTCTGTATACTATTTTGGAACAATTGTCAAGAGTAGATAATAGTAGTGGAAGTTTAGAGAGTTTAATAAAAGTAGAGAGAAGATATTTAAAACACTGGAAGTGAAGACAAATATAAAATTAAAACCTAAAAATATATTACAATTGAAAATGCTGATAATACATTAGGTCACAAATAAAGCATCAGTAAGTTTCATAAAGTGTTATGACAAGTCTTCAATCACAGAACAATACACTTGGAAATTACTGATCAAATTTTTAAAAAGTCCTTTCACCTGTAAATTAAAAATTTAAAAAATCTTGTTAACTCTCAGGTGAAAAGGGAAAAGCAAACTAAAATTAGAGGATTAAAGGACAAATGATAATAAAAATACTACATTTTAGGACCAATGACATATATTTAAACACTAATTTAAGGAAAGTTCAAAGCACTAATGTGCTTTGAATGTCCATTGATGACATATTGGGTTAAGAAAATGTGGTACATATACACCATGGAATACCATGCAGCCCTAAAAAAGAACAAGATCATGTGCTTTTCAGGAACATGGATGGAGCTTGGGGGCCATTATTCTTAGTAAACTAATGCAGGAACAGAAAACCAAATATCACATGTTCTTACTTATAAGTGGGAGCTAAATGATGAGAACACGTGGACAAATAGGAGGAAATAACAGACATTGGGACCTACTTGAGGGTGGAGGGTGGAAGGGAAAGAATCAGAAAAAATACTATCAGATACTAAGCTTAGTACCTGGGTGATGAAATAATCTGTACAAAAAACCCCATGACATGAATTAACGTATATAGCAAACTTGTACATGTACCCCTGAACCTACAATAATAGTTTAAGTAAAATAATCTCAGTGACAACATTTTTCAAGATAAACTCAAGTGCACTATTCTACGTTGACATTTTTGTTTCTCTTAATGGTAATTCTATGCTTAACTTTATAGGAAACTACCAAACTGTTTTCCAAAATGACTGTACCATTTGTATTCTCATTTGCAATGTATGTGAGTTCCACATCCTTGACATTTCTACATTAGCTACATCCCATAAATTCTGATATGTTGTGTTTTAATTTTATTAAATTAAAAATATTTTCCATTTTGAAAAAGAAAGAAAATGCTATATAAACTGCATGCTCTTTGTAAGCAGTTGCAGTTTTCCTGCCTAGGCTGCCATCACTCAGCCATGTGGTTTTGTCCAGCACACCACTACTGCAGTGTAGGTAAGGCCACCCATATGTTGTCCACCCTGCCATTGCTGGACTGTTTGTGAGATGTCTTGTCCAGCCCACCATCACTGTACCATTTCTCTATGTGAGGCACTTCTCCTGTCCAGCCCACAGCCACTGAACTATCTCCTGTGTATGTAAGCCCCTTGTAAAACTCCATGTCTTCACAAAAAATAATGAACTGGGTAAAATAACTGTTGTGACATTCAGTGTCAGAAAACAAAGGACACTGGTCCCTGAGAGATGGGAAACAAATAAAATAAGCCCTGTGATTGGCCCAGATTATTGCCTGGATAATGTCTCTAGGATGCAGTCAGGATGGAGGAAACCAGGGAGAGCCCTGAAGTCTCCTTGCGTTGAGAAGGTGCAACTTTCAGTATAGGAAAGTCAAGGCATCTATGGTCACTGAGAAGTACACTTGAAAATAGGGAACATGACAGAGAAAAAGCAGCAGGGATCTGAAGAGGAAGCCCCCTACTCAAGAATTGAACTGAGTGTCAGCGATACATGTGAACAACTTACCTGGAGCAGGGGAGAATGAATTATCTGAAAGAAGGAGACAGAATAATTGTTAAAGTCAACACAGGGTCACCTACTAGAGTGGAAAATCTCATAGTTCACAGAACATTACAGTACTCAAAGGGGTTTTGCCTCAGCAGTGGAGAAAATTAACTCTAGACTAAATGTTGCTCTAGCCCCATCTAAAAAACCTTAAAAGTAAGACCTGAATGGTCTAAGTGGCCTTACTTTTAAGGTAGGATTAATTATAAGTAATCTTACCATGTCCAAGAATAAAGCTCTCAAGGATATTTAAAGGAATAAAAAATTAAGTGCCAGAAATACAAAATTCACAAATATTAGAAGTTGTTGGGAATACAGAGAAATAGGAAAATGCTACCCATAATAAATTCTATTGAATGAGGAGAAAAATCAACCAAATGGAACCTACAGAAAATTGATAAAGATGGGAGAATTAATGGTTCATGATATTAAAATAGTTTTTATACCTATATTCCATATTCAAAAACTTAGATGAAAGTCTAAATGTGGCAAGTAAAGAATTGGAAGGTATTTTTTAAATGACCCAAACTGAAATTCTAGAGATAGAAACTACAATGTTAGAGATGAAAAATACACTGGATATGGCTAATAGTCAGGTAAACACTAAAGAAAAATGATTATTCAAGAATTAACAGTTAAATCTTCAAAAATTAAACACAGAGATAAAAGAATAAAGAAAATATATACAGTATCAGTAAGCTAGGAGATAACTTCAAGCAACCTAATATACATATCATTTGAATCCAGAAAGGAAAGGCAGGAGATTAAAAGAAGAAATAATAGCTGAAATTTTTCAAATGTGATAGAAATCCAAGAAGCTCAATAAATGCCAAATGTTAGAAACACAAATAAAAGTATATCAAGGAATATTGTATTCATTTTCTAGTGGTGTCATAACAAAATGCCACAGACTGCATGGCTTAAAAAAAGAAATTTATTTTCTCATGATTTTGGAAAGCTACATGTCTGAGATTAAGCTGGTAGCTGGCTGATTTTGAGGCTTCTCTCTTTGGCTTGTATCCCGTGTCTTAACATCATCTTCCCTCTGTAGCTTTGTGTGTCCTCATTTCCTCATCTTATAAGGGCACCAGTTATGTTACATCAGGGCCCTTCCTAATGCCCTCATTTTAATCTAATTACCTCATTAAGTACTCTGTCTCCAAATACAATCATATTTTTGAGGTACCAAAGGTTAGGACTTCAACATATGAATTTTTGGGGGAACTCAGCCAATAACTCACATCAACATCAAATTACTTGGAACTAGTGAAAAATAGAAAATTTTAAGAGAAATAGGAAAGGGAAGGGAAAATACACTATATATAGAGAAACAAGAGTAAGGCAAATTTTGGTAGGAAATTATGCAAGTTAGAAAACTGTGGAGCAACATCTTTAAAGAACAAAAGGAAAAACCTGTCAACCTAGAATTCTTTACCCAATAAAATTGTCTTTCAAGAAAAAAGACAAAATAAAGATTTTATCAAACATACGAAAGTTAAAGTACTTCAGCATACCTGCACTATAAAACCTGTTAAAGATGTCACTCAAGCAAAAGGTAAATTATACCAGATAGAATCCAAATCTAAACAAAGGAACGAAGAATATCAGAAATGGTAACCTCATTGGTAAACAGAAAGAATTTTTAAAATTATTGAAATATCTGTAACATATAATGTCCCGTTTAAAGCAAAAATAATTTTACCATACCTAGAAAATAGTCCAGCCAGGTGCAGTGGCTCATGCCTGTAATCCCAGCACTTTGGGAGGCTGAGGTGGGCGGATCACCTGAGGTCAGGAGTTCAAGACCGGCCTGACCAACATGGTGAAACACCATCTCTACTAAAAACACAAAATTAGTTGGACGTGGTGGCGCATGACTGTAATCCCAGCTACTTGGAAGGCTGAGGCAAGAGAATCGCTTGAACCCAAGAGGTGGAGGTTCCAGTGAGCTGAGATCATGCCATTGCACTCTAGCCTGGGCAACAAGATTGAAACTCCATCTAAAAAAAAAAAAAAGAAAGAAAGAAAGAAAGAAAGAAAGAAAGAAAGAAAGAAAATGAGAAAATAATCCATAAAAGAAAACCTGATAAATTGGACTTTATTAAAATTAAGGATGGCTATTCTTCAAAAGATACTCTTCGTAGAATGAAAAGGCAAGCCACAGGCTAGGAAAAAATACTTTCAAAGCATATATCTTTTTAAATACTTTTAAAACTCTCAAAACTTAATGATTGGAAAACAAAATTAAATAATAAAAGTAGAACAGATTTGAACAGACACTTTACCAAGGAAGATAGATGGATGGCAAATGAACACTTGAAAAGATACTCAACATGACTAGTCTTTAGAGAAGTGCAAATTAAAACCACAATGCGATACTACTACATTTCTATTAAAATGTCTAAAATAAACAAACGTGACCATACCAACTGTTGGCAAGGATGTGGAAGACCTGAAACTCTCATATACTGCTAATGGGAATGTAAAATGGTACCATCACTGAGGTGAACTTTTTGATAGTTTCTTAAAAGGTTAAACGTACACCTACCATATTACCTAGACATTCTGTCCCTATTTATACACAAGAAATAAAAATATATGCTCATGCAATGATTTGCACATAAACGGTTATAGGAGCATTATTTGCAATAGCCCCAAACTGGAAAAAATACAAATGTACATCAATAGGCTCAAGGATAAAAAAGCAGTAAAATACTATGTAGCAAATAATAAATGAACTGCTGATACATGTTACAACATGGATGAATCCCAAATGCTGAGTAAAAGAAACCAGATAAATGAGTTCACAGATTATTTCAATAATATAAAATTCTAAAACATGTAAACTAATCTATAGTTAAAGAGACTAGATCTGTAGTTGTCTCAGGATACGGGGTTGTGAAGAGGTGGGGAGAAGATACATTACAAAGAGAGAAATGAGAACAAGGTAACTCTTAGGGTAATTGATATATTTATTATCTTTATTGTGATAATTTTTTTTTCTTTTTTCTTTTTTTTATTATACTTTAAG
>NW_016826103.1:0-907 GCF_001698545.2 Rhinopithecus bieti
TACATATTATTTGTGTTATTGTATGTTCTGTGGGCTTGTTCCTTTTTAGATGGAAAGAGAGTCATCATTGTTTTAGATATTGGGAGAGTTCCAAATTTAATTAGTTTATGTATTTTCTGTTAGTATGGAAAAAACATACACTTAGCTATCAAATTTGATCCTGCCACACATATATCCCTCACTTATAAATAAGAAAGGGTGCTTATATTATTTATAATATTAATATAAACATATGGATTACTTTTTCCAAATGTTGTGTTATTTCCATGATGTTATCAGCATAGCTCTTTAAAAATGTTAAGTTGATACAGGTTTAGGTTGCTTTATTTACAACTTTCTCAAAGTCTTTCTCTGATGACCTTTACAATGTATGAATTAGTTATATTTGTGCTGTTTTTCCTCTGTAAGGGATGTTCTCAGAAACTAGAAAACAAAGTTATTCCTTTTCAGAATTTGAAATCTGGTCATAAATATTGTTGTATGTACAAGGACCAGCATACT
This sequence comes from Rhinopithecus bieti, assembly GCF_001698545.2. Taxonomy (NCBI): domain Eukaryota; kingdom Metazoa; phylum Chordata; class Mammalia; order Primates; family Cercopithecidae; genus Rhinopithecus; species Rhinopithecus bieti. The sequence continues at coordinate 502 of NW_016826103.1, forward strand.
TCTGAAACATCAGGATTATGAGGAGATTTCGCTGTCAAGTTAATATATATTAAGCTTTGCTGTGGTCAACTTACCACAATGTTAAATCTATAGCTCTGAGCACAGTAAATGTAAACCATAGTCACTTAATAAGTATTTCTTAGATGAATGAATGCATTGGCAATTTATTTAGTCAATTCAATATAATTTTATCAATACAGAGTGAAACTATAATAGTGGAAAAAATATGTGAAACAACTGTTTTGAGACATTGGCAACCGAAAATACAGATTCAGTAAAATTTTATTAATAGAACAATATAGTTTTACAAATCTACACATTTATTTATAAGGCCTATCTGATCAAATTTACCATAGATAAACATCTTCACCTTTGGCTTCAAAGTAAATATTAATAGGAGATTTAA
>NW_016826104.1:0-224 GCF_001698545.2 Rhinopithecus bieti
AGAGGCATCGCCTCACCTGGGAAGTGCAAGGGGAAGGGAATCCCTTTTCCTAGCCAGGGGAACTGAGACACACAACACCTGGAAAATCGGGTAACTCCCACCCCAATACTGTGCTTTACCAAGGGTCTTAGCAAATGGGCACACCAGGAGATTATATCCCACACCTGGCTGGGAGGGTCCCACGCCCACGGAGCCTCACTCATTGCTAGCACAGCAGTCTGCGA